>NC_072016.1:20253280-20553280 GCF_027791375.1 Indicator indicator | reverse complement strand
CAGATCTAGAAAAAGAACATAATGTTATTTTAAGAATGCTGAACAGTATGAAAAAGTAGAGGACAATTAAGAGTCATGGGTTCTGGTCTAGTGAATTTGAATAATACACTTGAGATCTGACTCAAAAGAATCAACCCATATGGGGCCACTGAAGGACGTACATTATGTCAGTGGGACTTTTAATCATTCTAGAGCCAGAGTCTAAACCCAAGAAACCATCATGAATCTGATGTTTTGCAAACACCACATGGAGGTTAAATAAATGAAAAACAGTAGAAATCCTTATCTCTGGTTTCCAAAAGAAATCTAGCAAGTAGAGCACAACAACCACAAAGGAAGCCCTGTCTGTGTGCCAGGACACCGGACAAAGGACAGCTGTAGGACTTGTAGTGGTATCTTTAAGGTATGGCTCTATGGGAAGGAAAGGATTCTCTAAAGAATCTTTCCAATGATTCCTGTGTCCCAAAAATGGCCAGAAAGAGACCCGAAGGGTGAAAGCTGGCAGACTTAGAAGAGTTCAGGCCACAATTCACCTGCTTTAGGATATTTGATCATTATCTAATTGCAGCCTTGTGGTTGCAGGGCCTAGCTGATGATCTCCAGCAGATTGTATTCACTTTACATCCAAAAAACTTATCAAGCCTTCAGAGACAGAGAAGTCAACCAACATCCCTGGTAGTGAGCGTATTAATGCCACTCTTTAAAAGACTTCGGAAGAAGTTGGGAAAAGGATAAGCTAGTTTAAAGTGAAAATAGGGTTGTTTCCATCTACAAGCAGAAAGAGACAAACTGCAGAAGATTTGCAGAGGAGACTCCACAATCTCTGTTCCAGTGCTCTTACTTTACTGCTTACAGTAAAGAAGTTCCTCATCATGTTGAGGTGGAACTTCTTGTGCTGTAGTTTACATCTATTGTCCCTTGTCCTTGTGCTGTCGTTACACTGCAGAAGGCAATACTTGATGACTGGTTTGCAAGCAGAAATACAGAGCCAATAGAATGTTTTCAATGTACATCACTGTAAAGCGAACTATTTTTCACCAAGAGAATTTTACAAAGTTCAGCAAGCATAGTACGAGCCCAGCTGTAAGAACAGGAAAGACCAGGCATCGAAGTGAGTACACAAAAAAGGAAATGGGTAATGACCACTCCACCTACAAAAGTAACGGACAGCACAGGACTTTAACTCATAAAGCCCTTCGGAATAGATCTTCCACTATTTAGTGGTCAGTCTTGACATCTTGCTCAGTTTTCTATCAGCTAGAGTAGACATAGTTGGTCATGTTAATTGATTGACTTAATTAAATACAAGCTATAGCACCTTTCCAGCCACTGAGGTACTAACACACAAAGTAAACAGTGCAGTTCAAATGATGAACGCTGCAATGTGGTAAACATTAAGTAACAGCTTTGCTACACTCTTAAAAGTAATTATTATCTTAGTTGGTAAACACACAAATTAAACTAAGGCTGTCCTCACCTCAGAAGTACCATATGAGACTACACACGAACTGGCAGACTTGACACATGTTGTGGTTTAAACTTTTTCCCAGAGCCCAAAAGCCCAATGGAACAGATTTAGATTGCCTCCCCTCTCCCCTTTTCCCAGCAGGGAAAACAAATTAGGCAGGAGGAGAAGAGAGAAGTAAAACTGTGAAAGAACAGTCTTGAATCAATTTGGAAGTAAAAAGGTAAGTTTATTCAAATGCCTTTTATATTTTGCTAAAAGGAACTTTAAAAAGGTATAAGGAAAACAGATAAACAAGAACATATACAAAACCAGACACAGCTGGCAAAGAATTCTCTAGATGTAAGATGGATTCTCTTTAAATGCAGATCCCTTAGGTGTCTGGAACAGTGGAACACGCCCAACCATGTGGTTAACAGCTAACAGCAGCAGGGTGTTGGCAAGCTGAGGGGCAGGAGATAGAGCGAGGCAGGAAATGGGACCCCTTCCCCTGGTAGAGGGCCAGGTCTCTCTGCCCACCTGGGTCAGGTTTCCTTTGCCTACCTGAGGCTAGGTTCTTTTCAGCCCACTCCTCCTGGGCTGGGCTTAACCCAGCACAGCACATCAAACATAATCAGGTCACCCACTGGGTTTCCTTTACAATGTAAGGTTTTAAAAACTAACATAAGCAAATAGATAAAACTCCCCAAAATCCAACAAAAGCCACATCATCATGCTCAGTAAATTCATAACTGGGCTGCTTATTAAAGACTTATTAAGTTTTTTTTTGTTGTTGTTGTTCCCCTGAAGGTCTTTGTCTTATTTCATGAAATCTGAAAACATCCAATTTCTTTTAGATTTGAATCACTTCATCTCTATGTTCGGTATCTAAACAGAAGTCTACTCACTTGCACTTCAGCACAACCTGTTCTTGTATCAGAAAACAAAAACTCTTAAGAGTATTTGCTCACTAAACTCTCGTCTAAAGAAGAAAGAGTCCATTCTCCCACCACTAGTGCACAAGCCATTCAGAACTGGGATCAAAATAAGAACTACAAATGGACAGAATACAACATGGATGGCAAAAATCTTACAGAAATTCTATGAACTGGCATGTTCTACAGTCCTATTTTGTTTTCTTCTATCAAAGAAAGTTTAAGTACTTCACCTACTCAGTAGCATTGCCAGTGCCAATGAAACTAGAGAAACAATGAAGAAGCCATGACAAAATATTTTCTTCCTGGTTTATTTTTGACCCAGAATGCACACATAATCTTGTTCTTTTGGCTGACGAGATAGTTATCTGTATGGTTCAGACTGGAAAATAATTTGGTGATATCCTTTGAAGAGGAAAAAGCCTGTGCTACTCAGTGAGTATTACTGGTAATACACCTTTCCTATAGAGGAAATAGTTTTAACCTAGTCCTAACCAAAGTAAAAAATAGCTTAGGTACTCTTTAAAGAAAAAAAATAATTAAGAAAAATTAGAACAATAATTGTACACACTTCAACAAGTATTATGTTAATGTCTGCCTCATTAGCTACATCTGATTTGGGGTTTTTTTGCTTTATTTTAGGTTAGTTCCTTTCCTACTGAGCAGGGAAGACTGTGAAGTGACAAGACTGATTTGAACATCTTGAATGAGTGAACTTGTACTGCATCAATCAGGTCATGGTATAGGTCACTAGTGACATCATTTTCACTAGGCTGACAATAAGATCTCAGATTTGACATATGACTTCACTGTCACAAGATGTTAATTATCCCCACTGAGGTAATATGGAGGCAAATACAGAGAAGTGCATATTCTCTTTTGATTTATTAGAAACTGTATTAATTTGCAAAAATAAACACAGAACTAATTAATTTCAAATAATGCAGTTTAGCTATACTGAATTACACCTGTACCTTAGCTCCACCACAGAACAGAAATGCATCAGGTATAATAAAACCTGTAAAGGATTAAAACCCTGACTCAGGCCAGGGACTATTGCCTTTTTTATTTAATGCAAGCATTGTCTATCACAAGCAATTTTCTGAAGGCTATTGCTCTTGCATAATATGCTGTATGAACATGCAGAGGGTGGGGTCCCAACAGCCCAATTCTTTTAATTCACTGAAGTGGAAACAGTCAAGAACAAATGGAAAGCAGAGATCAATTGCTCCCACTGGCAATGTCACCAATTATGATTTTTGTGGAATTAAAATGAATTTACCATCTTGGCTGGGTTATTATGGTTACATTGTGTAACATTATGAAAAGCACATTCATGTCATATATAAGATTAGCTGAAATAAATGTGTGATTTTTTTTTCTCCTTTTGAAATACTGTACATAGTAATGATACTTGGTCTGTTCTAGCAAGATGTCTCAGGCTTGCTTTTTAACTAGTCACAAAACAGCTGCCAGCAGTATCTAGAAGTAAATGCAGCAAAAAACGGTTAACATTCATTTAGCCACACATCAGCAACATCTGGTAAAAACTCTGATAGTCACTGAGGAATCTGGCAACCTCATTTTCTCACAGTAGTCTACCTCCAAACAGGGACGAGATTTGTTTTAAGAGGGGTTGCTCCCAATACATAGTGACAGAAGAAAGGATATGAATTTGGTTTTCACCTTCAAAAGCTACATAACTCTATGATCTAAGAATCAAGTAAGCAGCACCACCCTACAGAGAGCAAGTGTCCAAATGGGAAGAGCGAACATTTTATTTTTCTTTATCCAAGTTTATATGCTGTATAGAAACCACCAGACCACAAGTGACTGAAGCTGACACAGAACACATGGCAATCTCCATTGCATAACAAGGGCTAAGAAACTAGGGGGAAAAAGTAACATTTTCAACCATTCCAAGGAAATTCAACAACATTTATTCACCACAGCTTCTAGACGGCTCCAAAGTAATGTTGTCTGTCAGGTTTGTGAAAAGAAAAATTCTTCTTATAGACAAATGACACTCCACACTTCCAAATTTGTGTTTGGAAATGAAACTAAGAGAAAGTAAACATCTCATTGTATCTGACATGACTTGGAAATGGAAGTCAGAAAAACACATATGACTATTTTTGCAAGCTAACAAGGAAATGAGGCTTACCTGTATCACTAGCTCCTAGCAAGAAAACAATTGCTATGGCACACTGCAGGCAGTTTAAGTCACAAGGGGGTCTCTTGTATTATGTTGACACCAAGAATATACTAGACTTATTAAGGAACAGCATTACAAAGGGAATAGGAACTGGGAGAGGCAAAAGGAGGGAATGAAAGAACTTTATATTCAAACAGAAACTAAAACTCCTAATAAGGGGAAAGAAAGGCAATTTCAACAAATCATAGAATCATCAAATCATTTTGATTGGAAAAGACCTTTAAGATCATTGAGTCCAACCATTATCTATCTCTACCAAGTCTGGTGATAAACCATGTCCCTTAGCACCACACCTCTGCATGAAGTAAGTTTCTTCAGGAACAGTGATTCAACCACCTCCCCGTGGTTTGAGAGCCCTTTCAGTGAAAAAGTTTCTTTCAATATCCAATCCAAGCCTCCCCTGGTGGAACATGAGGCCATTTCCTCTCTTCCCATCACTTATTACTAGGGAGAAGAGACCAATACCCACCCCTCCCTACAACCTCCTTTCAGGTAGATAGAGAGAGTGAGAAAGCCTTCCTTCTCAGCCTCTTTTTCTCTAAAAAAAACAAGTTCCCTCAGTCACTCCTCATCTTCTACAGACCTTTCACCAGCTTTGTTGTCCTTCTCTGGAGCTGCACCAGCACACCTATGGGCCTCATAAAGGGTGAGGACCCCAAAACCGAACACAGTACTCAGGGTATGGCCTAACCAGTGCTGAATACAGGGGAACAATCACTTCCCTCGGCCTACTGGATATTCTCAACACAGGTCAGGATGCCAGATGAGAAGGAAGAAGCTTTTACAGAGTGGAAAGAGGTTGCAGAAGGCAAAATAATAGAGAGGAAATCTACACAACCAGGACAATACTTCACAACAACACTTTGTGCAGCCTGGACTGCAAAAAGAAAAAACATATCTTTGCCTAAGAAAACAGCTTTTGTCCAGTCTGCTAAGACAGCATCGAACCACGGCAGTTACATGGAAGTGACTGTACTATTTGCTGAAGTACCAGAGTTCAGTAACCTATTTCAAATGTACTAAATTAATTGCTGGGCACCTAGAAGCGCTGAAAATAATTTTTTAGCCCAAAGGACAGGTGAGCCATGAAAAGGAGTGTTTCAGTTTGCCTCACATCTGCCTTAAGATGCATATGTTTGGTTGCACTCCTATACTCCACAGTTTAAGGACAGAAGTCTCCTGTGAACAGGCTTTTTTGCAAGACTGAGATTCTCTTGTCAATTTATATTCTTATTTATACTGCCATAAGAAACGAGAAACAAACTCTATCAGGCTAAACATGTGCTGGGACAGGATTCTGGCCAAGACATGAAAACATTAATACAGCAATTACACAAGAAGTGAAAAATAAAATATGATGAAATCTATATTAAGAGACAAAATAACTTCTTCAGGGCCCTGAAGGGAAAAAATAGACATGTCTGTGCTACCTTCTACTCCTGAATGGAAGTAAGGAATATCTCTACAGAAATATACAACTGTGCAAAGAAATTATGTGAACTTTTCCTAATCTTGATAAAACAACAGTAATAATAACAACAACAATAAGAATCTTCGGGGACTAAGAATAATTATCTGTTGGGTATAAATATGAACTGCCCTCTCCTGGACAGAACTGGAACATTCAGCTATCTCATTAATCCAGTTTCACACATACACACTCCAGAAAACATTAACATTATTTTAAGCATTTTGGGGATGGACCCTGAGTGCTCTGACTATCATCCAGAATTAAAGGTGTCTTTATGTGAAACCCAGTGCCAGAGTTCATATTCTCTCTTATCTGATCCAAGGCAGTGTCAGATAACAGCCACCAATGTGGCTATATACACAATAATGGCTTTAGAGCTACAAATTCAGGTAGGTGATGGATGATCGTAGATCCAAGACACTGAAGCTTGAACCAGCAACAACACTAGCACCCCTCAATGTGCAAACCCCTAACACACCCACAGATGCTACTTTTAACAAAACGAGGGAATTAAATATTTTGGAAAACCATGCTGCAGAATACCAAGCTTCCCTTTGTTTTTCCATAGCAGTATCACACAAAATAGATAAGGGGGCTACACAAAGGTCATTCAGAAACATCCTACAACAAGGCCAAATCCAGCAAGCTGCTGAGTAAGTACCTCCCACAAGGTGTCGAGTGCCCCTGATTCCTACTTGAAGTTATATCTGCAGAAGCCTTGACACATTCGGACGTGTGGAGGACACCCATTATTTTAGCCATTTGAAAGGAAGTCTGATTGATGTAAGACACCCACAGGGGCAGTAGAAGATGGCTGCAGTCTGTGCAGTGACATAGGAAGGTCAGAGGGAGGTAAAGGGACTACAGTACGTCAGATTTAAAAAATAAATACCTCCTCCCCCTCCTAGAGCTTTGAACATGACCTACACATTGTATCAGATAATTTCTGTGGTGAATGGCCAACACAGTAGTTGTGACAGCAGCTTTGAGTAGGACATTGCAGTGGGTAGATACAAATGCACAATGGAAATAGCTTGCTTCTCCTGATATACCTGAATGTTATACTTAGGACCACAGTAACAGCTTTCTTTTTGCTACATTTTAAAAATGTTATGCAGCTTTTATCAATTAAGATTTTTTTTTAACACAAATATCCTATTAGATCCTATTAGTACCATACAGTTCACCAGATGTATGAAATGAAAGAAGCATTGCATTCCACTAGTTAGTAAACATATCTAAAGATATATTTTTCACTGTGCTTTTAAAGGGTGAGGACAGGTAAATTACAGAAACAATCCTATAATATGCATTTTCTGCCTAGAAAACCTAGTTTCAGAGTCAGTATTTCTAGAAATGTAACTACTGAAACTGCACTTTAGTTGTCAGTAAATTCATTATCACATTAACTAGGTCTAAATTATTAAACCTTAATGATGTAGGTTCTCAAAATGTGTTGGGCTTTATTTTCCCACACAGAATCAATGTTAAACATTAGCAGTATAAATTAAGTAATACTTTACCATGGCATGCTGCTGCTTTGAATTGAGTTACCCTAGGAAGATGTATATTCATGGCTACAGGCTCTCTTTGGCCTCCTAGCAAGGATGATATAGTTTACTGTAACAAATGAGGAGTCAACCTGTAATGACTTAAATGATGTATACATTTTTGCCAGTGAAAATGCACCAGTGAGGACCTTTCTGCTTAAGGGAAGGAGAAGAAAACAGGAGCATGTACTATAAACATAATTTCCATGAAAGCCTAGGGGAGCATCTCCCTTTACACAGTTTAGAAGCATGGCGCATATCACAAAACATTTTAGGATAGTTAAATTAATAGAGTATAGACTCAGGCAAATTTGAAAAAGATAGTTTTTTAGAAACAATATTTTGGCTTTAATCCTGTGCTGCTTTTTTGTGGCTGTCAATCTGAACTGTGTAAAAGACAAGTTAGAAGACTGCACACTCCTTATCTTGATGCAATTTATGGGTCCTTAAAAGAAGAAATATTTATATTGCTAAATCATCATAACTATTGTCACATATTATCACTAGCCTTCAATTTCTTCTGTTGCTATTTCTTTTACTCTCCCAGAGGGCTTTAAAATGGCAATGAATATTTTATCTGATAGTCAGAACTCCACATTTTGCAGTGATATTTGAATTAGAGAAAGCAAGGTAAAATATAAACTTGTATTTTTTTTTCAGGATGCCTAAAATCAGCTGAATAGGCATGGATGCCAGCTTGTCAAAGTCACCAACTATCACCAACACAAACTAACAGGTTGAGAACAAATTAAAGACTGAGATAACCCAGGCCATATAGATCCCTTGACTGAACTGCCATACCCAAAGACTATCTCACCTCATTCAGATGTGCAAAGTGAATGCTGATTCTGCTCACATACAGAATCAGAGTCTGCTGACCTGAAAAAAAAAAATATGTGATAAACATGGAGGTGAGGGACTGCACAGTCAATGTGACAAAGAGACACTTTCTGCTCCACTATTTGAAATGGTAGGAGGTAAAAGAAGCATTTTCTCTAACTATCATGAAGTGTAAGACACAAGTTACCAGAGAGAGATGACAAAAACTTTGGCTTACCCAGGAGCTAAGGAAATGAGAAAGGAAAAAGACAAACTTAGTAATGCTAGTAACATGTTACATGAATGGCACGTGGAGATACTGATGTCTCCAGCCTCTGACAACACTAAAATAATCCAACTTTGCCTCATATTTCAGTAATAATTACACAATGGCTTTTAAAACTAAATCTTGCTAAGGAAGAGCTTTCAACACTGAAAAGGCAGCATATCTCCTATGTCCCTCTCAGGGTGAAGAATAAACAGATACACAGGCTAAGTTCCATCCCCATCCCCCTCAAGGACACGGCTGCCAATGCCAGTTGAACCAGCCAGAGCAGTCAGTTCTTCTGCCAGGACTGCACATGTGATGGTCCTTTGTATAAAAGACTGATATTTCTAACTGCATTTAAGTAAGTCAATGGAAAAGAGGCACCTCAGCCTTCCTGGGAGATCAAAACACTGTCAGCATAATTCAGCAATTTACGTTTCACAGTGATTTAAACCAAAACAAGCAAAGAATCATGGAATTGTTTTGGCTAGAAAAGACTTTTAAGATCATCTAGTCCAACCACTGTCTAATTTCACTAAGTCTGGTGATAAACCATGTCCCTTAGCACCACATCTCTGTGCTTTTAAACACTTTCAGGGATGCGGATTTCCTGGGGAAACAAAAATTTCAACCACTCAACAAAACTGTTACTGCGTCACTAGTGAGTTTTGCTCTCTCACACTTCAGTTTTCCCAATGTGCAAACCTTCAGATTCACCTTATGTTTTGTAACAGGTTCGTTTTAATTAGAGACTCATTATCAAACATTTTATTGATCTTAAGATAAGCAGCTCCAAGAAAGCCAACAGTGAAACATAGACTAGTTTCAACAGCCTCTTCCTGTCTGCATGAAAGATCACACTGTATGGTATTCCCAGCAGGCTTCTAAGGACTCAGATTTATGAGTCTCTTTCGAAAAGTTTGAGAACAAGGACATGAACTCAAAACCAGGGTATCCACAAATATTCAGACGTGGTATCACACCAAACATTGCTGGTATACATCAAGTATGTCCAGAAATGCTTCCACAATACTATCTCTTTATATCTGCACCTCTGTTATGGTATGTGCTGAAAATTACCATGTAAATAGTTTCACCTTGAGCTGAGTGCTTTTTACTCACATATCATTATAAACAGTTTGAGTCAAAGGCTGCTTTCAGTAATACTTGTCTTAAAGAAACTGGCATAACAGAATTATGAATCAACCTTCTACTTCTACAATAAAATACTTATTCAAAAATAAAAGAAAATTATATGGTGCTTTAAAGCCTTCTACTAAAAACTAATCTATGTTGTGCTAAAAACATACTGTTTCAGCTGTAGAAACTACCATAGAAGTAATTGTGGTCAGTAAGACATAAAATAAAACTAAACTTGGATTTCCATTTAAATAGTATGCTTACAGTTGGAATTATTTGTATTTATGCATTTCCTCTTGGGTTTCATTCCTGACATAGGGGATCTTTAGCTCCAGTAACCCTATTGCAGCCTTTTTATACAACAGCAATTCAGGTACACACTATGGTTTAGAGCACATTTCTTCCCCATGGGAATGAGTTTTCCACTCACATAACTTTAAGTACATAGAATGCTATTGCCAGTAAAGTAGTAATAAAGCCTTTCCTTGACTCATTTGGTTCAACTTCTCATTGGTTAAACCACAGCTCTCAAGTCTATCTGTTCCACTTGTTTAGTAAACCCAGAAAATGCAGCAAATTGCTTCCCTGCTCCTTCTATCTGAATACCATTCAGAGGACCTCAGAGAGTGTCTGTTTCCCTCTCTGTTTTAGAATTACTCCATCAGTGCCAGCACCATGACCAGTAATGACAGAATTAGGCTGTGCATCTCTAAACTTTTTAGCAATATCACAAAGTTATGGCAACATAACAAAGTGCCTGGATTTGAAGGTGTAACATATTTATACAACCTCTAACAAACAACAGATTCGTGTTTCCTGTAAAAAGGAAATCAACCTAAAGAATGAAAAAGAGTTTTAATCTGTCTGCAAAGAACACAAAAGGCTCCAAAACTTCATCTTGGTGAGGCTACTTCTGGAGAGAGAATGCACATGTGCACCAGTGAGAGGGATAAAGGGTAAATATTCCAGATGTTAGACCACCAATCTCTACCATCCTCCTTGTGCTACCTGCTCCAGAGGAACTAAACAGTAAGTCCAAATTCAAACAATTTACAGGTAACAATATTCTTCACTTCTGTAACAGTTGTTTCTTGGGGTCTCCAGCATAAAGCCAGGATCCTTTTACACACAAACAAAACCAGAAGGCATGCATTGATATCAAGCAGTTGACCATTTTTCGAAGTCAACACACACAGGAAACTGGCTTCAGGAAGAGGTACTTCAGAAACATCAGGGCAACTACAGTAAGAGGCTGCACTCACTGCATACTGACCACTTCACCAGAGAGCATCCCAGAGAATGAGATACTGAATAGTATAGTGAAATGTCTGGGACACTGAAAAACACGGAAGTTGTGTTTGGCTGGCTCAGCTCTTACACTGTTCACAGTCTGGATGAATTCACTGTACACACAGAAACCAAACTGCCATAGTGCAGACACAAGTTAAGATCAATGTAACGCCCAAGCATACAAAAAGCTTTCAGAGCTGAACATGGGGAAGGGCAGCTAGATAGCTGAACATGAATGGGTCAGATACACAAATGCAAGACCCTCCAAATCTGTTTGCTATAACGTCATTACATTACAGTGTATTTCAATGTTCCCACTTTCATCTGTCCACAACCAGACACTTAAAGAAATTACAGTGCTAAATTAATCCTTACTTAAGAAAGGTTTTTTTTTGGTACAACTGTCTGCCTGCTTTTTTTTAACAGACATTTCATTGTGTGGCTATAAGGGTATGTTTCAGATCCTAACATGAAATGGGAAAAGTATAAACCTATTAACACAGTCATAACTGCTGCTTCTTACTCTGAAACCCACCATTACGTTCAAGGTGCAGTGTTAAACTCTAGCATTTTTTTTTCCAGGTTAATCTGAGCCAAGCAGATTGTTACTAGTGACCTCTTCAAAGATTAGCTCCTCTGAAAGCAAAATTAAATTATCCTGTGTGTTTTGGCTACTTATAACACTATCTTTACGTTATGTATGGTTCTTGATTGCTTTTAGTGTGGGAAAATTGCAGAGCTCACTATTAGGGATTTTTACTTTTATGCAAAGGATGAGAATTTATTGCTGGTTTTATGCTAACGCATTGGTGTTCTGAGTATTTATAACATATTGTTGCATTTGTTATTAATAGAGCAGTATACCAGGGAGGGAATGAGAATCAATAAAACCCTCTCACATCTGCATTTATAGTATTTAAAAACAAGATAGAACGTAGATAGTCCACAGGGTTTACTTAAGATGATGTGTTTCCTGAGCTACCTCACTGTTTTACCTTAGGCAGGGGTGTGTTGGATGACTTGTTTTGTTGGAATGGGATAGTGAACATGGGAAAAAAAAAAAAAAAAACTAAAATGTGGTATTTTCTATGGGTTGGAAATGCTAAGGCTGGAAGCAAAGACCCCGAGTTCTGTCCCACATAATTTATATTTTATGGGATACACTATGGGCTAATTTTTAAGCTCATTTAACTGCCTAAAACTGCCTCATGGAATTCCCACACAGAGCCTCACCCTAAACCAAAAGCAGCTTGAGGAGCTCTGAGAAGCAATATGTTTAAAGCAGGTCTAATAGAAAGCCTCAGTGGCTGTAGAATATGATTCCTAGACAGTCGCTATAGGGTGCAAAGCTAGAGGAACGCTTAAATGGAGGGATGGATGTATAAATCCCCTGCTCTGAATTTTACCAATTTCCACACCAAACCGCTTTTGTTACTTTCAGGGATCACCCAGTATCTGTGCTCCATCTGTTGTGATAAAGCCAGAAGTGGCCTCTCCTGAGATTTTTTGTGTATTAAAAACTCCATACCATCAATAGAACAGAGACCACTGCCCATGCTTCCTGCTGGGCTCCCTGTCCTTACATTTCCTACGTAACTGTCACACATCCCCTTCTCCACAGAGCATTCATGTCAACTCTTTCTACATTCTGGCAAGGACAAGCAGCCACTAGACAGCATCATTTACTCCATGTTTTTTTTCCCCAGGTTTCCAGCTTTATTGAAAGAGGGACTCGAAAAAACCCGAGCAACACACATGACGGAATCTGCCAAAGGATTGTTCACAAATTCACACACCAGCGGCTACCAGGCAGTATTAAAGATTTTTGCATATCCTGCCTAAAGGCATTTAGATGGATGAAAGGTGGGTAAGGCAGAAACATATGTGAAAAAAAGAAAAAAAAAGGGGAAATAAAAGGCATATCATATTCTGCCTCTACCCAAGTAATAAAGTAGACTGCAGTTTTGTCTACTGCCTCTCTCACCTCTCAACATCTTAGTCTGCACAAAAGCTCTAGATTCTGTTCTCCCATTTCTCTAACTTGTGAAAGACACTTTTCAAAATGCCTACTCCTGCTCACTCTTTACACACATCCTGCAGTACTCTTGTCTTGGCTCTAGTTTTAAACTGTGTATTCACTTGTTTCATATGTATAGGCAACATTTTAACCTCATGCACCTGCTGGAGTGAAATTTGCCTAAGGGCTTCAGTTAGTCTGAAGGAACTGGCGATGCAAATCATAAAATTATTTACTGATAATTTACAGACAAAGAAGAATACAATACCAATACACTTGTGCCTGACTGGCTGTACAGTCTATTTTATGTGGCTTTAGCTGCTCACATGCTGGTGAGTCATGTAGAAGTCAGTAGGTCCAGACCTTTAAAATCTGGGAAGAGGGGTGCATCACAATAACCAGAGAACCAACAATTCAGTCTCTTTGATTAGACAAATTCTTATCTGTGGGTGTGGTAGCAAATGTTATTGTTGCTTCTTGGAGAGATTTCCCTTAGTGCCATGTTTTTGGCACGGAGACACACCGTTTCCCATGGGTGCTAGATTGGTTTCAAGCATTTTGTTGATGGAAACACTAAACTATGCAGATAAATTTCAGAAGATGAATGAGCATCTGCACTCTAATATAATTTATATGCAATACATGTTATTTATACACTCCAAATGCTCTCAGAGCCAAAACATCACCATTTTGTGTATTTTCTGAATGTATAAATAAGACTTAGGAATGTGGAGAAATTATATTGGAGTGCAAAGGCTCATTTATCTTTTGAAATTTACTTGCATACCCTTTACACTAGGAAAAATAACACCATCCAGAATTTACACAGAAATAAAATCACTCAGATGAAAGACTTTATATCAAATGGTATAGTAACACACTTAAATTAACTAAATCCAGCCTTTTTTCAACTAAAAGTAAAACCAGTTTAAGTTGTCCATATGTAGAAAATTATACCAAGGTAGGTCAAGGTATAGGAAAACGAAGAAGTGCTCTTGCAAGGAGCACCAAATATCACTTTTGCTTACTCCAAGGTAACAACCATGAGTGGTCTCTTTTTTATTCTAGCTTTGCACAGTTTGAAATGACAGCATAATTTAATCGAAGAAACACTTGCTCAAGCTTTAAGAATCTCTGAATAGTCTAGCATATGTCAACTGAAATGCTGTTCCTAACTCCATAGCTCATCCCCATTACATATAACTCCTGCTCAGAAAGAACCTACATAGTCTGCTTGTTTATTACCAGTAATTAAAAACTCACTCTTCTTACGTCAACTGATTAGAAATTACATCCTTCAGTTACAGCATTTTCCCCATACCAAACTCAATTTTTCTTTGAAATAACAAATCCAATGGTGATTTCGCTGTCCCTGTTCATTTTTTCACAGCCTAGTCTTTTAATGCATCAGCCACTATGGTTTCTGTTTAACATCCAGAACAGATACACGGTTTTAAGGACTCCGGTAGCTTTCATACCACCTAATCCACATCAAAACCTGTCCTATAGCTACTCCTGCTTCTCCTTTCTGGTTGTCTCTTGTGGATGAAACACACACTACTCTCAATTTCATACTGAAACATCTTCTACAGGCTTCCACAACTCTCCATTTTTCATTATTAAAAAAAAGGCTTTTGGAAATCCTGTAAGAGAGTTCAAACTCCGTGACAAAAAACCACCAATACGCACATGGCTTCAGAAAACCTAATCCAAAGTTGACAAGGTTAAAGGAGATATTTTGGTCCTGACATCAACTAAGCAAATAGTTATGCTTGGTTCTCCCCAAATTGCTTGCTCTCCTAACACTGTTTAGCCTTTGATTTGTCACACCTGAATTTAATAACACCATTACCTTTAATGCAGAAACAGCACTGGGATTTCTTACGCTCATAAGCAAAGATTTTCTAAGCTCTTGAAACTGAAAAAACATACCAAATTCCACATGAAAATGATAGGCTTTAAATTATTTTTCTCTTTAAAAGTTAAAAAAAAAACAAGTAGAAACCACTTTGCATGAAAAAAAGTCAAATAACACTAAAGTACTTCCTAAGTAGGACTCTTATTTCCATTACACAGACATATTAAACCTCTGCACAAAGCAAAGAATCAAAAGTCAAAAGAACTCAACTTCCCTTAGATTGCCTAGAAAAATCCCTTTTTCAACAGAGCAAATTTTGAAGGAATCAGAACTAGAATCTAGATTTGCCCTTCCTCTAGTCACAAAAATAATTACTGGTTATGTTTTCTTCCATGTGATGCTAAAACTTCTGCTGCAAACTGCATGAATAAATAACTGATGTTTAAGTGCACTGTAGGGTGAAAGCTTTATAGATGCAGAAGCGTTTTTCATCTGCTCAGTTTTGCAGCACATGCACACTTAAAGCCTTCTGGCAACATCATATGCAGCAGCAGTCAGGGAGTTCCCAACCCACCAGCCTACTCCAGTATCTTTCTTTTTCTGCAGACACTATGTTTTTTTGTTGTGGGTTTTTTTTACCATGCACACATTCTTAGTACCAAACAGCAGAACCAAAGCTTGACAAAGTGACAAGGAAGAAAAAACATTTATTAAAATCTAAACAGCCAGAAGCAAACATAATCACAATATTTGTATGCCTCTGGTTGAAAGACAGTACATAAATATAGGAGTACCTCATTCAAACTACTGAATTGAGCTTACTACCCAGGTCTGGGCAAGCTGTCTTCTGAAAGCAATTTTTTTTTTTCCACACAGAGAAAGAACACCTACAAAGTTCAAAACTAGTACTTTGGATGTTTCTTTTGCACTAAAAAAAAAAAAAAGTAACACAGCTGATACAGCTTAAAAAGTGGTGGCCTGTGTTCTGTGGTGCTCTTTCACCTCTCGGGCTGGGTGATTCCTAAACCAACCATGGCAGAACCAGCTCCGTAATCAAGTTCAGCAGGCAAATGCATACAGTCCCATGAATGCACAGCCACTGACAATGTCCTCTCTCAGCTGGCTGATCATAGGAAACTACACAATACGTTTTGACTCTCAGAAAAGAAATCTGAAGGAAGATAAACACAAGATGGATAGGAGCTATGGTACCACGTTTTTAAGAGATTAAAATGAGACACCAAGTCAGAGTTACACAGGGTATCAGTAAGAATAGAATGGGCTTAATCTCCTAGAAAACATCTCAGTGCCATGAAGAAATGAGCGGCTGTTTCCTGTACACTAGTATGAAGCTATTGCACACTATCAAGTTCTTCTGGGAACATTCAAGTATTAAAACCTCCCACAATTAATCAATCATAAGGAGAAAAAAAGACAAAATATGTCATACAGAAAAAACAGCTTCATAGATATCGTCAGAGCAGATTTTAACTATTAAGCATGTGAGCATAGAAAAAACCTGCCCAACTTCCACCCATGAGTGCTGTCCTCCCAAGCTGAAAGACAGCAAGCAATTGTCAGAAGACAGTCAGGAGATTCCAGCTGGTACAAATGCATTATCTAAGGTTTTCTAGACTGAGTCCATTCAAGCATATCATGGAAACAGCTTCTTTCTGTCTCCCTCGCCTGAGCAAATAAGACTTTTGAGCAAAGCCCTTTTTAGCAAGATGAACGCACAAGATAAGTCTTGCACAAGTATCTCATGAAAAGTGAGCACATCAAAAGTGCAAAGATCATCCTAAATTATGTCTTAAATATTCATTCTTTTATTAGGGAAGAGGGTTTTGGTTGGGGGGATTTATTTTTTTGTCTGCTTGGTCTTATACACACTCATGAGAGAGAAGACATGATAAAAAATGTGTAGTGGAGCATCCACTGATGTCACTGTACTGCTGTAACCTCCAGGAATGGTTAAGAAGACAGGTATGTCTGTGGAAACCCAGGCTTAAATTAATTTAAGAGCAGACTTGTTTTAGCAGTGTGGGAGCTCATTTACTCTGGTTTGCAAGCAGGTTTCACATCCAATGCCAAGCTTAGTGCCGTGATTAGATTACAAATACTTTGTCAACATCTCTCAGACAGCCCTCCTACTCCAGCAGCCACCTCGCACCCCCAGCTTTAACAAATACTTCAACCACAGAGAGAGAACATTGCCCAGGACCTCTTGGGAGCACACTGAAGGAATGCACTAATGAAATAACAGCTCAGATAACCCAGTGAGGGGAAGATGAAGATTCACTGACACAGCTTCACCCAGGAAAAGTGCAGAAAGAACAGACAGCAGAGATGATGCTTCCAGCAGGCTGTGACTCCACCATAAAATGCATTTGGGCAATATCAGGTTCTTGCCATCCCTTTTTCCCTTGCAGTCTGCCCTTTGCCAGGCCAGAGAATCCCCAGCACAGCCTCAGCCTTTCCCACTGTCTTCCAAGGCACTGGCACCACCAGACCCTACTATCCTTTCCTCCCTTCCTAGACACAACCCACATTCTAGCAGTGCCTTCGCTGTGGATGCTTTCAATTGATTATAAACTCTTTCAGGCAAAGATGATCTTTTATTATGTGTTGGTACAGTGCCCAGAAAAATGGGGTTCTCATCTCACGACACTACCATAATATAAATAACAATAATTCACTGTTACTAGCCTTCAGTAACTCCAGGAGTTTCACAGGGAAATGGTGAGTCATGCTAACATGCCTTTCTACATCACAGAAATAAATCATTTTCACACATTCCAGTATTTTGGGGAGAAGCAGGAGAGAGAAAATGCAAAATTAATCTAAAAGACATTTGATTCTTTAAATTTATAATAAATCCAAATGATTTACCAGAATATAAAATTCTCACATGCATAGTCAAGGACAATATTCTATTCATGTGCAAGAGTCATTTATTCATTTATAATTAGATAAAATGAACTGCAATTTTTTAAGAAAAAATTTGCATGTAGCAACAGTAATGTATTACAGAAGGGTGGCACTTTGTTACATTCATTTGTTAGTCAGGACACTGGAGCTGAAATTTAATAGACACGAAATAAGTACAGTAGAGGAAGGGAAAAAATTAAATTCCGCGTGATCAGCAAGGTTTCGAACAATCGCCAGCCAACTGAAGTGGGTGCCATATCTATAAGTCATTTTGTTTTATAGGCCATTAGGATCTCCTGAGAGAGGCTGCATGGAGACCGCTGCTTTTTGTTGAAATTAAAATGTCAGAGAAAAAGAAATAGAACAAAACAGGGAATCTGCAATTAATTACAAGGCCATAAAAATTCAATAATCAGGAGGCAGTGCTGCTGTAGGCACAGCAGTATCTGATTCAGGCTAACAGGAATGGAATACATTAATCTTTTCAAATTAGTTTTTTAATCTGACGGGGATATATAGTGACGTGTTCTTTTACTGTTTGAGCAGAGCTGCTGTCTAATATATAATGCTGAGCGCCTGGAATTAGGACATGTATAGCCATTTTGTGACTACAACATTTTCATGGCATTTATTCACCCCTATCTGTACACCTGTCCTACAGTAATCAGGGAAAACATGTTCAAAGTTCACATCCTAGATATTGCTTACGAAAAAGAATTAAAATGCTGGGATTAAGACAAGATAGCAGGTCTGCAAACAAGCTTGGCACAAGGCCTCTTAAAACGTCAGTCTGCTCTTCAGGATCTCTCTATATCTCTTGTCTTAGAAACTGGGTTCCCATCCATTGTCTACGAGTTCCACTCATTCAGATTTTTGTTTGTGGGCTTTCTTCCCCAAAGGTGACATGCAAAAAGACTGTCTTCATACGTCAATGTTTTGCACCTTTTTTCCTGGTGGCTCTTTTAGGAAGCCCAGATGGACACTACAGATTCTTACATGTTGCTTAAATACTCAGGAGATGGATGAATGCTTACTGGGCACTGGTTACTTAGAGCCTATGTTCAGCCTCAGAGTTAGAGGGATGTACAAAGATTATTTGACACTTCTTTTTTCCTCTTTCGCTCAGCTCTGCCTTCTGATTCCACTGAAATTACGTTAATTGTATTTTCATTTGTCACTGGATATGTCCAGCAGAGAAACTTTCCCATTGCATGAAAAAACAGAAGTCTGTTCCCCCTTTCTTCCCCTGCCCAAATATCTCTTTTTAAACTATATTTAAAAACCAAAACAAACCAACCAAACAAAAAAACACCAGAGAAAAGCTACAACGAGGGTCAGAGGGCTGGAACACCTTCCTCATGTGGACAGGCTGAGAAAAGTTGGGGCTGTTCAGCCTGGAGAAAAGAAAGATCCAGATAGACCTTTATAGCAGCTTTCCGGTACCTGAAAATGGCCTGCAAGAAAGCTGGAAAGGGACATTTTACAAGGGCTTATAGTGATAGGATGAGAGGGAATGGATTTAAGCTTGACGAGGGTAGATTTATACTAGATATTATGAAGAAATTCTTTACAGTGAGGGTGGTGAGACACTGGAACAGGTTGCCTAGTGAAATCATGAATGCCCCCTCCCTGAAGGTGTTCAAGGTCAGTCTGGGTGAGGCCTTGAGCAACCTGGTCTAGTGGAAGGTGTCCCCAGCCATAGTGGTGGGGTTGGAATTAGATGACCTTTAAGGTCCATTCCAACCCAAGCCATTCTATGGATCTTCTTTCATGTGACATATAGAGTGAAAGGCACTCAAACCCTTCTTTCTGACTTGTTCATAGAACACTGTGTGTTTTATGAGACGAGTCTGTTTACAAACTAACTCTGTACTGTTGAAAACATCACTATCATTATCAAAGCCTACTGTCTCCAAACATTCCTCTAAGCGGGTATAATCCTCACCATTGTGTTTCTCCTGGGTGCACTGGACTCACTCATTTTGCTGTGTTTGAGGCTTCAATCCTGCAAGCACACAGCCCAAGAAAAACAAAATAATATCTTCCCTGGCTGAACATTAAATGTCTCAGCTCAGGTTTGAATCAAGACTTCACACCTTTGGCTAATTCCACTTCAGTTTACAGATTTTTTTTTTCCAATCAAAGTTCAGCACACTCACTTGAAAAGCCATTTTTTCAAATTTTTACAGTGCCTGTATGTAGAGTAACATCATTTATGCATTCATTGCTATTTTCCTTCAAGGCAGAATGAATGGGCACGGATGTATGCTTTTCATGGATCATTCAAAAGGATAAATAATACCTTGGTGTGGGGGTGGCTGAAAGAAAAGAAGGAGTGAAAGAGCAACAAGCAAGACAAAGAGGGGGTGAGAGAGCAACAAGCAAAACCTAATACTTCGAGACAGGCTTTGCAGGTTTCCATTTAGGAAACATATTCCAAGAATGGGAAAGGGTACAAAAAGCTTCCAGCAATAGATATAAATAATTTTCTATACATAGTTTTCTTTTAAAACGTGATGACAGCAGAACTCCATGAGCTGTTATTAGTTTATCACTTTTTCCTGTAAGTGTATCCCTCACACTAGTAACGACCCAGTATCCCAAGGTAACCCTAGACAGCCAGGAGGTCATGCTAAGATTTAGAAATTCCCTTGGAGTAAAATTGAAGTCATTAAGGGCTATCAGCCCTGCCCTGTCACACGTATTGTTTTGAGACAACAAAGGATTGGGCTATCACAGACATCAACATCTAATGGCAATAAAGGGTACAAACTCACCTCCAACTGAGGTCATCAACTACTTCCACTATAATGGTAGCAAGACTCTCACCCTAAATCTCCATAACGAATTGATATGTCTTAGCCACCTGCTAACACTCAGTATCTAAAAACCAAACACACCTCAGTAGCTTCAACACAAGATAACTGCATTTTCTCATCATAATCTTCTATATGAAATTCCCCTTGTTAGAATGAGTCCTGGGATATAGTT
This sequence comes from Indicator indicator, assembly GCF_027791375.1. Taxonomy (NCBI): domain Eukaryota; kingdom Metazoa; phylum Chordata; class Aves; order Piciformes; family Indicatoridae; genus Indicator; species Indicator indicator. Next base: position 20,532,354 of record NC_072016.1, on the reverse strand, counting down.
TCAAGATTGTGAAAGCCATGTATAGTGAAAACATATACCTGACAATGTTTGAACACAGCACCCGTACCATGTATCATATTAGTATACAGCAACTTGAACAGGAAAGAGAAGAGCATTGCATACTACAGAAATTTCAGAGGGAGTTCAGGCAGATATAATTTCCCAGGCTGCATTACAGCCACCACTCCATGGCGTTCACCTTTACTATATTTATGTTATTTCATGGAAGGCATCATTACTGACAGGTCAGTGAAATCAGCCCTCATTCTCACACACTAAATATAACCTCATCAGCTAAGAGCTGAAAACGGAACTAGAAAAACTGGCTGAAAATGAATACTTTAAAACATTTCCATGTTCATAAAGTGTTGTGAATGCATTGAACAGAACATTATTTCCATAAGCCACTAGGCTTCAAGTTATTTGTAGTATCATCATTGCAAGTTGGTCACCAGAAGTGCTGAATCCCCCCCACTCATTCAGCTTACTGGAGTGATAACAAAAAAGTAACTTTTGCAAAATATAAAATTCTTTCAAATACTGTTATTCCAATAAAGACAAAGTGTACACAAAAAGTCATGATAGAAAGGGCCTGGATACAACAGTGATACATTTCTTTAAAATTTTGAGAAATAGTGTAAAAAAATCCCAAACTGTTTGCATAATTGTCCAGTTCTGTCTGAGACAGACCCTGACAGTTTTGAACACTTTCATACGCGTGCAGCTCAAAAACGAGCAAAGCTTGAGAGACAGTAGTGGTAAACTCTGCCAGTAGCCTTGCACCTTTGCTACTACTGAAGCTACACCAGTGATAGCAACTGGGAGAAGGGTTTTAAACATGTCTATCTTACATACACATCTTATTTTTACTCTTTTTCCTACTGCCCAGACTCTGAGGATAAACAGATGTCTCTTGAAACATGTCCTATTGGCAGGAGAGAAAAGCCTTAAATTCACTTAGGACAATGACACATTCCAGGGGAAATATTCATGGTGACTTGTGGGGAAATTAACCATGCAGCTCTAATTAGCAATAATAAAGACATAGCAAATATCTACAACTCACAATGAATATTAAGCATTCACCATCCCTTTGTTGCAGTTCCTATATTTTAACAGGAAAAAACACATCCCAAAAACTGCCAAAAAGGGAAAAACAGTGTTTTGTAGTTATCTTGCATTTTGTTCAGATGAGAAAGAAAACAGTAACTGCTTAAACCTTGCTATATCCATACAGATTTTAACCTAGGTAATCCATAACATGAGAAGAAAAACCTGTCATTTTGAGTCTAGACAGTTAGTCTTCCTGGTGTTATCAAGATCTTTTTTTTCCAAAACAATTCTTATCAAAACAAAATACAAAACCTCAGGATATTATTACAAGTTGATGAAACGACAAGGTATTGAAATTATTCTTAACCAACATGGAAGCCTCTTACAATAAGATGATTAGCTCAGTGGATGCAGAAAGAGAATTGGATTTTGCTTCTTGATTTTTGTAAGGCTTCTGACACTGCAAGCTATAATATTGTCACAGACAAACTGCAGAGGAGCTAGATAAATCTGACTGAACCTCCAGTCTTGAATGATTGTGATCAGTGCATGAAGTCCAGCTGGAGAGCAGTCACTGATGGTTGATACTGGCACCAGTACTGTCTAATATCTTCATTAATGACCTAAATGACAGGACAGAATGCACCCTCAGCAGGTTTGCAGATGAAAAACTGGGAGGAGTTGTTGACATACAAGATCATCATGCTGCCATTCAGAGGGACCTTGACAGGCTGAAGTAATTAGTCAGTGAGAATGGCCTCAAGTTCTACAGAGAGAGATGGAAAGTCCTGCATGGGGAGAGGAATAATTTCATGCACCATGATGATCTGGAGATCAATTCTCTGGAAAGTGGCTTTACAGAAACAGACTCCTAGGTTTTCCAGTTGGCAGACAACAAACTGACTATAGGCCAGCAATATGCCTTTGTATCAAAGAAGGCCAGCAGCACCCTGGGCTGCATTAGGAAGACGATCACCAGCAGATCAATAATCATCACCAGAGATGATTGTTCCCTTATGCTCACCACAGATGAGACACATCTGTAGTTCTGTGCTCAGTGTTGAGCTCACTAGTAGGGAGAAACCACTAAAACAACAAAAGAGAAACAAATCCAAACCTGAAGAACCAACTAACAAACAAAAAAGAAACCCCATTGTCAAACTAGAGGAAGTCTAGCAAAAGGCTTCAAAGATGATTAAGACACTGGACCACCTATCACAAGGAAAATCTGAGAGGTAGGACTGTTCAGCCTAGAGAAGAGGAGGCTCAGAGGGATCTTATGCATATGTATAATACATGATAGAAGCGAGTAAAAATTATAGAGCCAGATTCTGCACTATTCAACACAAACTGAAATACAGTATATTCCATTTATCCATTTAAGAAAACAAAACCCAAACCTTTCTGCTGTAAGGATGATTAAGCACTGGAAAAGTCTGTGAAAGAACTCTTCATCCCTGGAGTTATTCAAAACCTGGACATGATCCTGAGCCACCTCTCTACAGAGCCTCTGTTCTACCTGACCACTGTTTGAGCAGGGAGAACTTCTCTGGAAATCTCACCTACTCTAGGTTTTCATCAACAATTCTCAGCATGTATGTATCTTAAGAATGACTCTTTTCACTATGACATCTAATACAGGGCCACGATTGAAAGATGAAAATTAATATGTGTAGGTTAGGGGGTTGGAAGGGGAAATGGAGAAAATAAAAGTCTCTCTTCACGACACTGCTCAGATTATCTTCAAATCACTATACATTTAATAAATCTTCTCCTCTGATACTCTCCTAGGAGTACAAACTGGCAGCAAATTATCTTTCCTCAGCATCCTTTCAGGTATGAAGACATACTTCAGTTTCTAGTCTATTAACAATATGGATTCAATTCCATCATTCCCTGGGCATTCAGGTATCTGGAAATCACATTGCATATTCTAGACAGGTGTTCTGCTGCATCAAAGAGGCAGCCTATTCCTTCTAGATAAGTACTCATTTTTATGTAATAGTAACCAAAATGCGTGCTTTTAATACACACAGTCTCAATTACACATCTGATGTGCCCTCATTAATCCTTTCTGTAAGCAAATGGAAGAATGAAGGATGGATGGGAATGAAAGCTAAGCAGGCCAGAAGTCAGGTTTTGCAAATCAGTGGAAAAAAATCAGAGTAGTATAGCAAGGAAAACAGAATTCATATCTGCTAGGTTAGGAGGAAACAGAAAAACAACTGAAAGAAACCCAACTCATGTGAATTATGCAGAAAGGCCAGCTATTATACACACAACATGAGAATACACTATGTAAACCTGGATCTCCCAAAAGGCTGTTGATGTTCCAGGCATCCAACTTTAGCATGCAGAACTGAGGAACCTCAAAATCCCATGAGTAAAGAGGGGAAAAAACTAAACCCAACACCAAACAGGACAAAAACAGAGCAAGAAGTAATCATCTAAAGGCACTGAATGAGAGCATGAGACAGGCAAGCTCAGTCCCATGAGAAATGAGATGAAGGTGGAAGGAAAAGGAATAAAAGGAGCAAGAGTGCTCCAACACCTGAATGACTCTCAGAAACCAGGTCTACCAAGCAAGATAGTCACTAGGTGTCATTTTAACACTCTGCTCAAATCCAGAAATCTTGTAAAATGAAAAAAAAAAAATTAGCATCAACCTTCTGAAAATTAATTTAAAATGCAGCTCATGCTTTGGCATCTCATAGTGACACAGCATGCCCTGTCTATCTGTTTTATTCTCACATGTGCGGTAGCAACACCAACCTTTCAACAATACACAAAAATAACAGATGGCACCGCAAAAGGAAGCCAAAAATGCAACATGAGACCTTACTCTGACTGGCTTGTAGTGTCAAGAGATAGAACAGTACAAGTACATCATTTACGAAGAGAAGATTTGGTTGTGAGAGCCAGGAGACTTGATGATTTAATAGAAAGCTTGTGACTAATGTATTGTCCTTTGAGCCTTCTCTAGGCTACCACTAAATCTTCAGAGTCTCAGACTCCTAAAGATCCTCAAGACACCTTGGCTGCCATTCTCCACCCCCCATCACTTAAGCTTGATGTGCAACATCCTCCAGAAAGCTGCCAAGAATTACATCAATCTCTGCAATAGTATTGTGAGCCCAGAAATGCCAGTGATAAAATATTCCCAGTTGTGACAATCATGTGGTCAGACGAAAAGTTCTGTGTCCTAGCGTCTTCTGCATAGTAGGTATGTCTGCAGTTTGACCAAAAGCACCTGAAAGAGCATGAATTAAGTAATACAAGCGTTATAAATTGAAATTTTATGTCTGAACACTGAACAAGTACTCTGCATGCTTCATTATTTAGCTATTTACACCATATCTAACAAAAACCAATCAAACAAAAAAGTCTCTTGTGCATCCCACAGCCTCTCTCTTGAGGCTCAGTAGTAAGAGAAGAAAGAAGTTTCAATTCAGCAGCCCTCGATCAACAGCCCACCATTTCTGTGCAGCATTACCTTGATGCTATACCTGCAGGAAAAATCTCATTGATTTTACATAATACAACATAGTTACTCAGCATTCCAGCCACAACATACATATTTCCTAAAGGGCAATGTTCAAAAGCATGAATTTAAATTATATAGAACACAAAGAGGTAGAAAGGATGAAGGCAGTGTCACGCACATAAAAAAAATGAGTGCCTTAACTATAGTAGTAAAGTTAAGAGTAAAAAAATATAACCATGAGAACAGTCCTATACATGGAAAATAGATGTGTGTTTCAAGAAGCTGACAGAATACGCAGCATTTAGAATCAATGAAACAAGAGCACGATTTTCTTTGTACTAAGCTGAAATCACATTTTCAATGCTTTGAGAACCTTAAACATCTTTTGAAACTTACCATTTCCCCACCACTAATAACAGCAAATTGAGAGACAGCATACTTTGATATAATGCCTCTGGGCCTTGGCTCTGGGAAAGTCATTTAAACACACCTACACTTCAATTCTTCATCTTTAAAAGAAAGATACTCTTTTACTTTGCTGTGCATGTGAAATGGCTATACATACATTGATGGCTTCGACATCAAGATCAACGTGAGTCACGAATATACTTAGATATAAGAGGAAAAAGCTTTGACTACATGGATATAATTTCTCTAGGATATTCACACTGAAATTCAATTTCCTAGATTTTGCATTTATTAATTCTAAATATTTATTCTATTATACCGGCAGAAATGCTCAAATTTCCTCTGTAATACATGGCAGAAGTTCTTTCAGCATCTATAGGAGTACACAAATTGTATACTCCTCTACTCACTAAGGTGTTTTGGGTTTTTTTTTTTTATTTCTGATCCAGAAGCCAAAACCACCTTACTAAAGTGAGTATATTTGAGTAGTAGATACACAGCAAGGAAATGGCAAAGATCTGCAAGCATAGACTCCAAAAGAGAAGTATATAGACTACAGTGAGATGAATCCAAATCAAGTAACTCAGCAACTCTTTCCAGATGATGGTCAACACTAAGATAATTTATTTTGTCTCTGAGGTAACTAGAGTTTGCCCTCACCCCTATGTTAGTGATGGAATGCCTCATTAATGCAACAATAGGAGACCAGGTATGAGCTACAGACATTATTAAAAGACTAGATATACTGATTCATAAGGAAAGATTAGAAGAGTCCAGTACAAATAATTTGTTTTACTGAAGTTTGGGACAGGGGTAGATGAACACAATTAGGGTCTACAAATATCTGATGGCATAAGCATCAAGAAGGCAGAACAAAAATTACTTAGTTCAGTAAAAGGCACTGGAACAAGGAGTAATGAACTGAAATTAACAGACCATTTAGCACGAACATCAGAGGGAAGCTTCTAGAATGGGAACTGACTGGCTGATGGAAGGGCATGGTGTGTGCAGCCCTTAGTAACTCACTCAGCAGTGAGGAGGCTGGGCTCAGAGAAGGCTCCATGCCACCACTGGATGTACAGCACTTCCTTTGCACTACTCAGGTGTATACTAGACAAGCTCAAACACTCAATACAGGCACCCACAGCCACTGCTAGAAAAGCGCTACAGTGCCTTATGATTTTGCCCAGTCACTCCTCCATTTCCCTACTAGCTACCCATGGAGAAGCAAGCTTCATCATGTGAGGTGTTTAGAAATAGATTGGACAAGCATTAGAAACCGTACCACAGGGGACTATCTCCAAGGGACAGATCAGATGACCTCATACAATCTTTTTTTCTCTTCTAATTTATGCAGTCTGATGAAATACTCAGCTCTTACTGCAGGGTTGTCAAGGGTGCAATGATTGCAATAATCATGATTTGATACAACAGTTTTCTTACAAATTGGATGGCTAATGCACTCTTTGTCTCATTCCTGCCTTCATTCCCCCATTTCTAATTAACTCCTCTGTGCAGTGGCTCAGGAATGCGTGTAATCCCTGCTGGAAGGGTTTTTTCCTAATCCTCCATGACAGGACTCACAGCATGCTGATATGGACTCCAAAGACACACAACTCAGTGCAGCTAGAGAAGCGTGCGGCAGACTTGCTACAAAAGCCATGTTCTGCTCTGCAGTGACTGCAAGTTGAGGACCATGATTTTTTGTTTAGGTTCTGTATTGTTTTTTTCAGTAGCATTTAATTGACAACTTGACTAAAGAAACAGATCAGGAATTGTCCTGTCGTGTAGGATTAATTGCAGGCAGCTGGAGAACATTAAAGACATTAACTACTTAACACTTCAGGTGTCCTAGTACAAACTGCCATCCTCCGTACGCTCCAAGTCTGAGCCTCATGAGGAATCTTGCAGATCCAGCCACACAACCAGGCTTTCAAAAAAAACTGTTACCAATACTATGGAACAGCATTAGAAAATAACCTGAACTTCAGTCTGGTTGATAACAGTTGAATTCACATGTAATTTTTTTCTGCAATGATTTTGAGGAAAAAAAATAAGCTAATATGAGTTACAACCAAATGGAAACACTCGTACTATAGAATCACAAAAGCTAAATAAAGGGAAAAAAAAGAAAAAAATCAGATAGAGGGAGGCTATTTTCAGACAAGGGAGTGTCACAACTAGGTGAATCACAGGGGGAGAATCTATAAAAACAATGAAAATGCATTCCTGGGTGGACTACCCTAAGCAATCCTGCTTTAGCAAGGGTGTTGGACCCGATGATCTCTTGAGGTCTCTTCCAACCTCTGATACACTGTGATACACACACACATCACTTCTAAATACAATCCACGCTCTTCTCACTGAGGGCATTTGCTTGCCACCACAAATTACACAGTTCTACTGCACTGTGTTTTTCAGAAGTGATCTGTGATTTGAAGTGCCCACCTTTGGGATTTCCTGACTATTTTGGGTCCAGACTTTTCAGGACATCATACATACACAGTGAAAAAAAATTAGGTTTCTTTCTCAAGGTGTTTTATTGGTAGGCATAGATCGATTATGTATACCATGCCTTTAGTCTCCACCAACACAGTATCCAGGTAATTAGCTTTTCCATCAGCAAATTGGTCATGCCTGTACTGCAGAGCTGTGTAGATACTGAATAAAACTTTCACCTTAGACTGGTTACTGGAGTTATTATAGCCATGCCATTTTAGACCACCACAAAGTGTTTATTCTGATTTCCTTGTACCACTTGTGGCAATTGGCTTCTAGTACGTGAGCAAGCCCTGATATGCCCTTACTACACTATAGCATATTCTATATAACTCTAGATAAAAGAGGTGCCAGCTACAGTAAGGGTTTGGATTATTTTTTAGCCTAAAGATATGTTCATTACTGTCAAAAGTATCAGATCCTGATTTAAGAGTTGCTCTTCGCTATTATTACAAGAGTCTCTTTTACAACAATATGATAAAGTGGATGGAAGAAAGACTTAGGATGACTGAAAATAATGTAAAAGTCAAATTCTCATTTAAAAATGTTAATTAAACCCAAAGCACTCAGAAACATCTTTTTTATAAAAACTAAATTAAAAAAACCAACAAAACAAACATTCTCAATTAACAGGGAGTAGATGGTTAGGAAAACAGAACCTGACAAACTGGATAGCAAAGCACCCTGGTGATAAATTAAGACTGTAGGCAAACAAATGAAAATCACACTATACATTAAGTTTTGGGAATCAAAAAACATTATAAGTGATAAAGGAAATCATGTAGCATTCCTAAACAAGTGATGTTAAAAAAAAAAAAAGACAGCATATTTCCCTTGTTGATTCAAATGATTGACTAAGCAGTGGGAATCACTAGTTCTGGATCAGGCTGTACCTAGAACAGTGGGTTGTGGTACAGTGGGTTTTTTGGAGGTTGGTTTGGAACACTTGTAAGTTATCTATTCAAGAGTTCTCCAACTGTTTTCTATGAGCTACATTAGAATCACCATACCATTATTTAAATAAGAATCATGCAAATTTTGTCTGGAGTTTGGGGTATTCAAATTATGTCACATCTAGCATTGCTGTCAACTTTAGCTGCAACCTGATAGAAACACTACTCTTCAGAGTTATTACAGTCAAGAGGAGTATGTAGCATACACTTTTAAATTGGCAGGACTCTAAAGGAATGGAGTTACTTGACTTCTTTTTCCCCAAGAAAGCATTGGATGAAAAAACAAGGGAGCTAGGTATAACATACCATACCAAATCAAATTTCCTGATATCAGAGCCAAGCATGATGACTGATCTCATTTATCAAGGGATTTGGATTTCATCCACAGTGACACTTACCATGTCTGAAAGATGATGGCAGCTTCCTAGGAGGTCTCAAACATTTCAGTGTAGAAGGCAGTCAGACAGCAATAAGAGGCTTCAAGGTACACGAAGAAACTGTGATACAGTCTGACTGTTTTTTATTTGATTTAAAAAGAGGACTATTTTAGTATAGAATTTCACAATTTAATTAATATGTGTCCATTAGAAGATTTAACAACACAATTTTCATCCATTATACAGATATAGAAAAGATAGTTAGGGTAACTATTAGAAAATATAATGTTGATCTGTGATATAGATCTAATACATAAATACAGCTGCCAATGAAAACAACCGTTCTCATCTATACTCTGCTGAAAAATTTTTCCAAAAGGTGATGTTGAGCTGTGTCATCAGTGGTTCAAAGGAGGTTTTGCTTCCAGCATCAAAAAAACAAATTTGATTATCATTTGATGAGCACAAAAATTGATATTTCTTTCTTTTATATTTGGCCATCTATCTACACCTTCTACTCCATCTAAAGAGACCAAAAACTGTGAAAGGAAAATTACTGATGTTACCATGTCAATTTCACATGTCTTAGCATGAGAAACAGTGAAATCACTACAGATCTCATAAAGACAACCATAAAGAATGTAGCAAAACAAATGATTTCCACTAGATGTTCCAAAATAACTTCCCTTAAAGATTACAGATAAAGATGACAGCAGCATTAAGACAAACACATGCTACTTGGATAGTGAAAAATCTCCACATTTAGTAAGAGTTCATCACAAGAAGCCAGCAAAAAGATGAACAAACCATGAAGCATATACACACAGGTGAGGCATTCTAAGTGACAGAAGTAGAGGGGAAAAAAGAAAAGGGAGGAAACAGTAGTCCCACAAATATGTCTGAACTATTTGGAATATTTTTAATGTTTTTTCTTTAAGTGGCCCACATAGGTCAATTACATGAGAGAATAGAATGCATTACATGGGACTAGGAAACAACAACCATATGCTGTACAGCAACTAAAATTCTTTTAACAACATACTTAAATCCCCATCCCACCCGAAAACCCATTCTTACAGGATGAGAAGTGAGATAAATCAAAAATTAAATTGTCAGACAGTTTAGGACTACAAGTTAAAATTATCTTAATTTAATATCTGGGAGTAAAGAATACTAAAGAAAGCAGAGATTAAAGTCTTTAAAAGGGTGGTAAAAACATAAACATATGATTAGAAGTCAGATAAAGATCTAACAGTCATCTCATGGGCAGGGAAAGAAATAGAGTGACTCCAGAGTTACTCTGGATTTGTATTAGTGAAGCTTAGATTAGAATCTGTCCTTCAGTATAGCGGCTGTTCAAGCATAAATCTACCTGAACATAAAAATATTTCTCTTCAGGAAACCACATAGCAGTCCTTAGAACCATGGGTATATTTTTAAAGTTCTGAGCAGGATATGAGCAACCTTGCTTCCTGCAGCAGTTTGCCATGTCAGTCTGTTCTGCAAAGTTACTGCAATAATGCCGTTATGAAGTACTTTAGATCAAACGTAACAAATTTACGAAGACAAGAAAAATATTTTTCCTCCAAGCTGCCAGCCCCAAAAACTCACTCCAATGCCCAGCTTGTCCTCCTGCAACTCCTCATTACTGATGAAAGCCCCACAGACCAAGCCAGCCAAGAAAGCTCCCGTACATTGCCATTGTTCCCTCTGGGTTTAGACAGGTGAAAGCGATCTACAACAGAAACATAACTAAGCTATTCAATAGAGGTGCTTGAGGAACCCAATCTAAGTACCACCTTTCCCCCATCCCATTAGCTTGTATTTCAAAATACTTCAGTCACGAAGAAATAATGGTTTTACTTGTTAGCTGGAGTAGAAAACTAGACTGATTTTCCGAAGTGGTTTTTGGTATATTTCGGTGACACTGAAATTAAGTATTTCTACATTAACCCAGACGAAGCAATATTTCTGCACCTATCTTCATTGATTTCTGAGGTACATGAACTGTCCTGCGGTAAAATTTTCTTGAGAAGTACATTTTTATAACACACAGAGAACTACTTCCAGAAAATCTGGGGGAAAAGAAAGCCTCCCTTAATTCTAAATAAAAGCTCACCCAGAGAAGATGCTGCTTGAGAGCAGTACATTATGAATGTAACTTGACTTATAGCTTGTGTTAGAAAATGAGGAGTTATGAATCAGAAGACAAGCTATAGGGTGTAAAAAAAAAAAAATCTTGAAGTGATTGCTTGGTTTACCACAGTTATACTGTGTCTTAAAATATGTAGAATTCCCTAAGTTCATGTAGAGCAAAACTTTTAAAGGGCTAAGAAGTAGTGTCACAGACAATGCCATTTGTTCACATTTATTTTCTTCTTAAAACTTATTTAGTCATTCAGGTTTAATGTCTCAAAAAACAACTCATTACTCCTGCAAAGTACAGTCAATATGACAAATGAGAACAGAAAGATGAGAGCAGGGAAAACTAGCAAGCAAGTATGTAACTTACTAATAGCACTGACTTTATCAGTATAGTAAGAAATTATTTTCATGAGTCAAAAGTTACGTAAAACTTTCCTGCTAGTCCTGTGACTCTATAATCCTCCTCAGAATGGCAATTTATTTATAGGAAGAGACAGAGAGTCCTGTCTGATAACTCTGTCTGATTAGATCCATCTTCTAGCTTCTCAGCAGTGTGATATTACAGCCAGTGCTGATGAGGGAATGAAATACTTTCAAACATAAGAAAGACCTTCAGTCAAATAGGTCTTTACTTGTGTGATACAAACATGAACAGCTGAGCAATGAAGCATACAGTATAATTTATGCCAGTGTGAATGACACAGTATCAGAGATACAGTTAGAAATGTCAGTAAAAAACTTTAAATAAGAAAGGAAAAGGTGGCTCTCTGGTTTATGGGTGTAAATATTTCTCAGCTGCCAAACACTGCTGTTTCTCATCCAAAATATTTGGCAATGAGATACAGCAATCAAATGCTAAACACAGATTCCCCAGACTAATTATCCCAAACAATCTGACATCCAACCAGACTACGATTTTCACTGCAACAGCAGCTGATACAGAATTTACCACTAGTTGTTCATTTGTAGACACCAATGTAGGTGCTACTGAAGTATCAGGGATGTATTTAAGATGTGTGGACAGTCATGTGTCATTAAAATAGATAGTTTGATAAAAGATTCATTAATAACTGGTCATCATTCATTTTATTAAGGCAAGAAGCCAATGTTGCTCAGTGTTTTGGGGAGACTAATGTTTTTCTTTCATTAAACAATGCATGCTGGTGCAAAGCTCTGAAATAGATGGTAACTGACCTAATACTACAGGACAAGGTAATACAAGCAGAATTTTGTATTGTTGCCAAGTATAAATATTTTTATTCTTGGGGTTGACTTTGTACAGAATGCTGGTCCTATAATAAATTCAACTTCGGGACATAACTATTTGAATAAAATCCAAACCTACTGTTTTCATTGGAAGATTCTAATGAGACTAGTCATCTATATGAACGTGATTCAGAAGTAAGACCCAGAAAAAACATTACTTTTGGTTAAAAGCCATGTCTTCACTGAGAGTTCCAACCAAATCAACCAAAAACTAGTTGAAAGATGCCTTACACTATCCAGGGAACTGAAAAGTATCAAAATAATCAGCTACACCATAATGCCTGGAACACTGACAGTGGTTTCTGTGATCTAGAGTAACATCCATCAGCTCACATGTAGGCAAGCAAAAAGTTCTGGTAAGCATCACTAGCATTATTTTTTGCAACAGCTATTAGTAAAACCTCAAACAGGGAACCAAATAGTCACCTACTAAATGATCTATTTGACACCAGTGGAAATTGGGCCTGAGTAAAGACTGCAGGAAGAAACGCATGATGTTACAGTGAAGGGAACGAGCAGAGAAAACAAAGGAACATTTCAAAGAACATTGGCAGAGAATTTTCAAAGTATAAGAGGGAAGTGGAAGTTCCCTCAAGTGCAAGTCCTCTTTTCTAACTTTGAAATATTATCCCTTAAGCAAACAACTATGACCTAGATAGGTCTCCAAACACGACACATTAATACTGGAGAAACTCAGAAGCTCACAATCCATGCTAGATGGAGAAATAATGTTCATTTGATAACTTCTGTGAAGATCTTCTGTCAAGATCTTTCTCATGTGACAAAGAATGGATGTTTTCCAAGGTGCCAGATTCCTGAGTAATTCTGTTCATCAGAAACCACTAACAGAACTTGGTAGTATTTTTATATTACCTCCAGCCTCACATACCTTTTACATGCACTTGGAGTTTAAAATATTAGCATTGCTCTTCCGGGAGCCTTAAAAACTGGCAAGAATTTCTCAACCATGAAAAAAAAAGTGAGTTTAGTGGGGAATTAGCAGTGCAAAAGATTCCTTGCCTGTTTTGCTCATCTAGTCTTTTGACTTCTCAATGTCAATCAACCTTAATTGATTGCTTCCATTCATCATTGAGTGGGTCCTACTCTATTCAATTCAGAAACAATCTGCCATATTACTTGTTGGAGCCAAACTGTTCACAATGTAAACCTTACAGTTACATCAATTTTTATCTGTAACTGTCCCTTATTAAAATTTTGGTCTGTTTATGGTTTACGAAGTACTTTGAATTTTGAAGCATCTGAAATTAAAGTTACTCAAAATGTTTCAGAACAACTTAGTTCATTCACTACATGAAGAAATTGATGCATTACAGTTTTTAACCAATAACAAAAGAAACTTAAATTCCCTCTAGTAAGGCCTTTTGTACAAAAATTGGAGCATTAAGAAGGCCTTAAACTTATGCACAGGGAATAAAGTATAAAGGAGACCAAACAACAGACAAGCTTGCCTTAAGACACCAGCTGGCATATCTTAGCCTTTGCTGTAATTCTGTGATGTGTTGTTTCTTGTCTTTCAAGCAGGGGAACCTCTGCATCTTCCACTGCAGTGGTCTGAATGCTGCCTAAACAAATGCGTAAAATGTGAAACAACTCTATTCTCATTAATTATAACCTGAAGAGGATTATATTTACCTGTTCTGGTGAAAAAAACAGACCCAGAGATTATTTAATTTAGAAATTCAATACTAGGTACAAAGCAGTACTCTTCTAAACCAGTATTTCAAATCAAAGTACATTACTGATGAAGATTCTTCATCATCATCTAGTGACTTTTCAGTGCTTTTCTTGAAATGTATTCATAGTCTTGAACATAAAATTCAGCAATTCACAATCAGATCCAGTTTAAAGAAGATTTTGACTAGAAGGGGAAAAAAATATTTTCAGGTGGCAAATATAATGTTGTCAACAATACAACCTTCTGAAATATTGATTTTGATGACAGAATATTTAAATGGAATATTTAATTTAACTTCTTTGTTTGGGCTGTCAGACTGTATTTCATTCTGACTTTTAATTTTGAACTGCATTTTATTAAAATATTGGCATATATAATTTTATGTGATGCTTGAGTGTTCCAAGATAAAAGCATTCTGACATCTCTAAAGTAAAGTATTTCTGACTTTTCATGTCATGTTTAATTTTATACCCAATGAGGGAAGAAAAAAAGTAATTTGAAAACATCACAGCTACCTTCAGCCAGATATATCTATGAAGAATAATTTGAATAAGCTTGCTAATTCCTGATGCACATGCATCCACAGAAAAAACATACCACTATCTCTGTGCCCTAGATTGAATCCAGAATCACAGACCTGGAAATAAATATATATTCTACTTCTTTACAGTGATGGTCTAAAGTATTATGAAGTATTTGGGTCATTTTGGATCTGTTCTGTGATTAGAGAAGATTTTGGCCTTGAGCACATTTCTCCCACAGCAAAATTTGTTTTAAGAGCATAAGGGAAGAAATGGCCTTGCAGGCAGAACACATTGGGAGCCAACACTTTCAAAGCAGCATAATATGATTTTGTCAGCTGAGGAAATTAAGGACCTTCTCTATGCTTTTGTTGAAACCAGTGCCCAGTGTATGTCTTCCAGCCTTCAGTGAAGGCAGCCTTTAACATGACAATGCAACTGTTCCATTTGGGCTCAACAAAAGCATTTCCACAATACATTTCAATGAGGTGCAGTGATACATGTGGTGACTACTGTTTGTCAAGCAACTGAAAATAGGGAGCACCAGAGAGAAAAAGACCACGCAAAAGGGCCCAGATTCTCGATTTCAGTATTATTTCATAGCCTTATGAAGCAAAGACTCTGAGAAAGCAAATACTCACGTAACACTCTCTCATGATCAGGCTGATAAATGACTGGCATGTTCAATTTCCAAGTCAAGAGAAAACGAGCTTTTTCCAAAACTGTTAAGAGGCTCCTGCCTCGAAATGTATATTCAGATGCTATTGCACACTGTTCTCCCAGAAAGGAAACAACTTTGTCCAGTTGCCAACTGAAGTGTGTTTTATGAAAATAAAAATTCAATTTCAGTGCTGTCAGCTACAGTATATTGATGGCATTGATGATACTTCCCTTGGTCCACAGGTCTGTGAATCACCTTTCTGGGGATTCAATGTGTGAGACACAAGGAGTTTCACTGTCTGCTGAAGGAACCCCCTTAGATTCATGACCAGTCAAGATAACCAACCAAGCTGTATTAAGATTAAACAAATCATCTCTTCCACAGTCCCACACCTTGCACCTTTCTGTGGATGCTCTTCTTCATTAATACACAACTTCATTTTGCCACAGCTTTGAAGGGAAACTTCTAACAGCATGGCCTAATAAAACAGCTTTTGACATAGAGCTCTTTACAAAGCAAGAGGACAATACAGAGGATGGGAAAAAAAAAGGGGGGGGTGGGGAAGTAACAACAGTAGCAAGTCACAGAGAAGCAACTGAAAAGCTACAGGCAACTGAAACTATCGCAACCTAAAGTACATTATTTCCTATTTGCAGGTTCTTTGTGTTAAACTCATACTTCTGCTGCTGCTTCTTAAGCTCATGTGTTGTCAAGACTGATAAACCGTGTTGTTCTCCTTTTAACCCAAATTTTGTAATGCACAGAGAAAATATTTTCGCCACTTTGCACCATACTGCTACCTAGACTCTTTCAGACAAGAAGCACATTAAGCATCAATGACATTACCTTAAGCCAACAAATCTGAAGTGCAATCAACAGGGAGGGCTTATTGTTATTTGAATAATTAAAAAATCCCTCCCAATGTCGTTCCATGAACTAGCAGGTGGTTGAAGGCAAGTGGAAGTTTAAAACCCCACGAAGAGTTACTGGGAACTATTCCACTTGGTGGCAGCAGTGGTCTAAAATACAATGAAGTTCCACGTTCCAACACATCAAGTCACACCTTCTTCAAATTCATCGTACAGAAAGCCTTCCTTTCATTGCTAATTTACCACACTTAAGTTTGTCTTTTAAACACTAATGAAGTTGATACTTATCTGCTCTTTTATTTCCAAGGAGTAAAAGTGTCAAAGCAGCTTCCTTTTCAGCAAGTTTGGTGCATTACCCCTGGATGAATATCAGGTGCTCACTGAAGCTGATCTATCACTTCCCTCCTCAGCAGGACATGGGGGAGAAAAGAGGAAAAAAAAAAAAAAAAAAAAAAAGACTCAAAATACTCAGGGGTTGAGACAAGGAGAGATTGTTTGCCAGTTACTGTCATTGGCAAAACAGATGTCTCAGGAAAAATTAATTTAATGTATTACCAATGAAATCAGAGTAAGATAGTGAGAAATAAACACAAATTTTAAAAACACATTCCTCCACTTAACTTTTCTCTCAATTTCTCTACCTCCTCACACCCCGCAGCATGGGCATGGATGATAAGAGCTGCCAAGAGCTCATCAAATATTCTTTTTGCTGCTCCTTCTTCCTCAGAGGGACAACTCCTCATATTCTTCTCCTGCTCCTTCATAGGTCCTTCCCATGAGAGGCAGTCCTCCATTAACCTCTCCAATGTGAGTTCTTCCCACAGGCGACAGTTCATGCAACGAGGGCTCCTTCCACAGGTCTTCCAGTCACAAAACAGGATGAGGAAGGGGCAATAACTTATTAAAGCAGGGAATTATTGGTATTTGGCTATCAGATAAGAAAACCTGGAAAACTATTCTCTAGTCTTAAGTGACTTGAGGTACTGAAATTGCACACGTAAGGTTTCACACAGACTTGAAGTATCAGCAGAGAGGGACAGCTGGAGGAATGGCACTTAAATGCAGAGTTGGGCAATTGCATGTTCCTACAGTTGTTGCCCTTGCACTTTTTCTTCCCTTGGGCACCTTCCACCTGCTCTTTTTCAAACTTGATCCTTGTATTTTTTCACTTTGGTTAGGTCATCTTGATCCGGTGATTAACAAAGTCAGATACCTTGAACTGAAACCCTTTGGTACTGAAAATGCAAGCACCTACAGACTGAGCTGAAGAATAAGCCTTTCTGACTAGGTGCCTGCCAGAAATTTGAGGATAAACATAGTGGAAAGGCAACAACATCTAAACACCAGAAGGTGGGTACAAAGGAGCCCATGCAAGAGGTCTAAACCACTGAGGAAGGAGCAGTGTTTTTATATGCACCTGTGAAGACCTCTGGACCAACCAGAACTCCATTGTGTCCTGAACTTGCTGCAACAGCCTAATTTGTAACACAAGAACATCCCTATTCTCAGTTACATCCCTGCATTTAATTTGCCTACAGAAGGGCTTTTGTTTGTTTGGGTTTGTTTCTTTAAAATGTGCAAATCTGGCAAAAAGTTTAGTTGCATTGATTACTTTTCAGGTCAAGGATGGGGAAGAATAGATCTTTAAAAATTTTGGTAAGTAGTTTAAAGCTCGTTTTCCCTTTCTCCTTCACACTGGTTTGTTTGAAAAAGCAAAATCCATTTGTTACCCCCCAATTTATCATCAAAATGAGCCTGACATTAATTGTGTTCTCTTATTACAAGCAGAGGTCATATGTGCTTTTCTTAATAGAGTTTGCAGCTCTTATTTTTATAGATATTCTGTGTGGGCTAAACAAGATTAAGAAAGCTAAGGTCAAAGCCCAGTCATTTCAAAGGAATAATGGGAAAGATTTACAAGACATCTGGTGAAAACACTTTATAAGGGGAAGCAAGTCTTTTCTTCTGAGATTTCAGCAACTGAAGCCTAAATTGGAGAAGAAATCCCAAAGGAAGACACATTCCACTCAGTAAATCAATACTGCTCAGAGATGCAACTGATTTGATCCTGAATTTTAAATGGTTGATAGCACCTCACACTCCAGGAAGCATCCCAACAAACATTAAGTTTTTCTTTCCACACAGCACTGTTGGGATTTTCTTCCTCTCATGCTTTGCAACAAAGCCATCAGGTGTCCTGGTCAGGGGCTGCCATTTTTAGGTCACTCCAGCTGTTTGTCACCAACCCATACCTGCCCTCACAGATATGTCCTCTCAGGCCTGCTGACATAATTGTTCATGAAACCACTTCCTAAACCACTTGAAACAAAACTGTCTGCCTGGGTTAAACAATTCTTCTTTTCTAAGCTGACTGATTTTAACCACATTAAACTACAGGGGGAGTTATGCAAATTGACCATAGGGAAGGATCTCTGCAGAAAGCAGTCAGGGACAAGGATGACCATGACAGAAATCTGTCAGTCTAGTACAACCAAAGCCATAAGAGGGTTGATCAAATCCTGATCTTGCTGTACCAGTATCTACTTTTACTACCACAAAGCGATCAAACACTATTTTGTAAAAAATAATTCTTAACATCTTTTAAAAGTGTTTTCTTGCTCTTAGTGTTGTTGTATGCTACCCAGGGCTAGGGTCAGGGTGTGTGTTTCTAAGCTGCACCCAGCTCAAGTGGCCCTGCTGCTGAACATGAAGCTGCCACTGAGGTGGCACTGAACCACAAGTGCAGAGGAATAAGCAACACAGGACTGAAAATAGAATAAATGACACTATGCATAGGCCTTTTATGAGATACTTTCAGGTGTCATGGTGTTGGCCCATATATATTTATCTATGCTGGAGAGGACAAGACCGATAAGGGACCTTCTCAATTCTTATAAAAAGGGCAGGTGTCAAGAGAACGGAGCCAGTCTCCTGTAGCGATTCCCAGCGACAATACAAAGGGCAGAAGGTGTAAAGTAGAACAAAGAAGGTTTCACTTGAACTTAAAGGAGAAAATTCTTTACTTTGAGAATGACTGAACCTTGAAACAGGCTGCCCAGAGAGGTTGCAGAGTCTCCATCTATACAGAATTTCAAAACCTGCTTGGATGTTCTCTCATGTGCAACCTGCTGTAAGTGAATCTGTTTTAGAAGAGGGTTTGGACTAGACAACCTCCAGATGTCACAAGATTACAGGATGTTAGGGTTTGGAAGGGACCTCTGGAGATCAAGTCCAACCCCCCTGACAGAGCAGGGCCATAGAATCTAGTGCAGATTGTACAGGAACGCATCCAGACAGGTCTTGAAAGTCTCTAGAGAAGGAGTCTCCACAACCTCTCTGGGGAGCCTGTTCCAGTGCTCCAATTAACCTTACAGCAAATAAGTTCTTCCTCATGTTGAGGAGGAACTTCCTGTGCTGTAGTTTACATCCATTGCTTTATCACAGAGCACAAGTGAGAAGCTGTCCCTTCCTTCTTGACACCCAGCCTTCATATTGTGCTGGGTTAAGCCCAACCCAGAAGGAGTGGGCTAGAAAACCTCACCCTTGGTGGGCAAAGAAGCCTGACCCCAGGTGGGCAGAGAAACCTGACCCCCTCCCAAGGGGAGGGGCCCCCAGGTGAAAGTTTATTCCACTCCCACTTCCTGTCCACAACCCTATTTAAGAGGGGCAATTTCCTGCCTCACTCTCTCCTGCCCTTGGCTTTCCAACACTCTTCTGTTGCTGCTGTGAGCTGTTAACCCCCGGGGTCAGGCGTGCTCCACATGGTCCTGGACTGTTACATTGTTTTGGGGACCGCATCCAAAGAGAATCCATCTTCCATACAGAGAATCCTTTGCCAGCTGCACCTGGTTTTATATATATTTTCATTTATCTCTTTTCGTTATACCTCTGTAATTTCCCTTTTACTTAAATGTCTTATATTTTTGTTAAACATACGTTTTTACTTCCATTTTGGTGCAAGACTGTTCTTTCATTGTTTTACCTCTCCCTTCTCCTCCCTAATTTTCTTCCCCTACCAGGAAAGGGGAGAGGGGAGGCAGCCTCTTTGGGCTTCGGGCTCTAGAAAAAGTTTAAACAGCCACAGATATTTATAAAAGTTTATTAAACCCTCTCTGTCTCCACTTCTCTTCTCCAGACTAAAAATCCCCAGGTCGCTCAACCTTTCCTCAAAAGGCACATGCTCCAGTCCCTTAATCATCTTTGTAGCCCTCCATTGGACTCTCTTGAGTAGATCCCTGACCCTCCTGAGCTGGAGAGCCCAAAATTGCATGCAATATTCCGGGTGAGGTCTTACCAGGGCAGAACAGAGGGGGAGGAGAACCCTCCTTGATCTGCTGGACACCCTCTTCATGCACCCGAGGATCCCATTGGCCTTCCTGGCCACAAGGGCACATTGCTGTCCCATGGTAACTTCTTGTCTACCAGGACCACCAGGTCCTTCTCCACAGGACTGCTCTCCAGCACATCACCTACCAACCTGTAACAGTGCAATTATTCTTTCCCAGATGCAGGACTCTGCAGTTATCCTTGTTAAACCTCACGAGGCTACTCTTTGCCCAGCTCTCCATGCTTTCCAAACCCTACCATTATGTGATTTTTCTTGGGTAACACACACAGTTGGGTAAGACCTACTCTACAAGCACAAAAATACCTTCATAAAAAGCATTTGTCCTGAGCATCTGCAGGCTATCTGCACCTCAGAAGTCAGTCGACACAATCCTACACCCACTATGGTCTGCAAGACCACAATGAAATAGAGATCATGTTGTTACTTTTGCCATCCCGCTGCAAATGCCAAACAGTGGCATTAGATATGTTGCAGATACCTGCAAGAGATACCAAGCTTACAACACAAACAGTCATTAAATCAGTTATAAGTTTCAGTAACTGCAAAAACTGAGCTTAATCTAAATTTGCTCACTAACCTGTAGATGGTTAGGTCTATCCAACTTTCTCTGCTACCTTAGGGTCCTCCTGCACTTTCATCACAGTTCTCTATTAAAACATGTTATAGAATCTTCATCATCATCTCTTAAATGACTTCATAGGAATGGGAAGAGAAAATAAGAACAAATGAAAGCTAAATCCAAATCTTGGTCTTCATGTACAGTGAGAGAGAAAGAAAATACCTAACTAGAGAGCTGTACGGCTAGGTAGGCAGCAAGCAAGCCCTCTGTACAACTAGATAGCCAGCAAGGGAGCCCACTGTGCAGGTAGATAGCCATACAGCTAGATAGCCAGCCAGTGAGCCCGCTCTACAGCCTGGGAGCTGTACAGCTAGACTGCTGCACCCTGATGGATGAGAAGCTGGACATGAGCAGACAGTGTGCACTTGCAGCCCAGAAGGTCAGTCTCATCCTGAGCTGCATCAAAAGATGCATTGCTAGCAGATCCAGAGAGGTGATTCTGCCACTTTGCTCTGGTAAGACATCACCCTCAGTACTGCATCCAGGTCTAGAGCCCTCATTATAGGAAGGGCATGGAACTGATGGAGCAGATCCAGAGAAGGGCCAAAAAAATGATCAGGGGGTTGTAGCACCTCTGCTATGAAGACAGGCTGAGGTTGCTGGATCTGTTCATCCTGGAGAAGTGGAAGCTCCAGGGAGGCCTAATAGCAGCCTTTCAGTACCTGAAGAGGACCTACAAGAAGGACGGAGAGAGACTTACAAAGACCTGTGGTGAGAGGACAAGGGGCAATGGCTTCAAACTAAATAAGAGCAGATTTAGATTGGATGTTCAGAACATGTTCTTTACTACGAAGGGTGGTGTAACACTGGAACAGGTTGCCCAGAGAGGTGGTTGGGGCCCCATCACCAGAGATATTCAAGGTGAGGCTTAACAGAGGTCTGGGCAATCCAGCCTAGCTGAGTATGTACCTGCTGACTGCAGGGGAAATTGGACTGGAGGAGCTTTGGATGTCCCTTCCAAACCAGACCATTCTATGATTCTAAGAATAAGATACAGAGACATGAATGATACTTCTGCAAGAAAAGAAAATGGCAAAGATAAAGCTTGAAGGAAAATTATCTGATTAATTTTAAAGCAGAAAATACTTATCTTCTGATAGTTCTACAATAGTAGCTTTTCCCATGTTGTCCAGGATGACTAATATACTACATATACTATATTTTTTTTCTGATAGATACAGATTTAGTACAGTGAGAGCTACTAATCATAGCATTAGTGAAGAGCTACATGTTGATACGGTTTGATGTGACCTTGTTCAGAAGCTCAGGCAAACTTAGTTTGCTCATAAAAAAAAGCATCTCTTTAATAATTTCATATGGAAATCTTATGCACAAACTAGTTTGTTATACACTGAAATTTTACCAATATACTTGCTGACACAACTTGGTTTCATGTCATCCAAGTTAGTCAGAATCAGAACAAGAAACTTTGATATGTCAAGAAACTACAATTGCATTACGTGATGTTCTCTATGTCTGTGTTTAAAATTTTTCATTACAAGGACAGCATTCAGAAGCGAATTTTTGCAGTTATTGTATCTTCTTAAGCCTATGTAATGGTCCTTCAAAAGAGCATTTTTGGGCAAGATCACAGACTAGAAACTGGATTAATTTCTTAGGCCTGCAGTAGAATTCTGGAAGGGGCAGGGCTTTGCCAGTCATTCAACTTCTTTTAAGCCAGAGTCTCAATTACTTCTGCATCTGTCAACTCCATTTCTCTCTCTCTCTGAAGAGCACTGGTAATACTTACCATGTCTTGCTTTTACTTGCCTCACCAGATAGCACAATTTTTGAGCAAGACCTGATTCTTAACATACGTCAGTACAGCACCTGGCATGTTTAGGTCCTGGTTAGGTGGCTAAAATAAATAAAACATGTGCACAACTGGAAAAAATAATTAAGACAAACAATAAAGCAAAAGCAATACTCAATTACTTATGAAGTTTTATCAGACCCATTTTTTCGTTCAGTTTTCCAGGATCATTTTATGTGAACAGCAACAGTAAATTCTACAGCAAAATAAAGGGGAGGCTTCATGCATCAAGTGCTGAACTCCAGTCTCCCTCCCTGTCTGATCTACAAACCAGGTTGTTGTGCAGATCCAATGAGGGAAAGCCTGTTCAGAAGAACAGCTAAAATTCATGTTCCAGAACAATCAACCACAGAAGCAGCTTTTGTGCTGAAGCAAGCTCAGGACCATCAGTTTTGAGGGGTTTTAAACGATGAACCACCTGGGTCTTCTGCCCAAAATCAGAACATACTTTCTAACCCTGATGCATCGAGGTGAAAGATCCTCTACATATTCATACCATTCACTCACTACTGGCCACCATGGCAGAACTGTGCATTACTTCAGTCAGCAAAAATTACTCCTTTGTGTACAGTAACAGCCTGAGGTACACTGCAGGTGAGACTGAGCCAAGCATCCCCCACGGGCATATTGCCCAGCTTAGATCACAAAAGCCATAGGCTAATGATATTTTACCTACTATCAACCTCTGGCTACCGAAAGACACAGGATTTTTGACGAACATTTTTTTCTCTGCTACACAGCAGCAGATTTATTATAGATCTGGCTTGTTGCAGACTGTTCCTGAAAACGCAGCTTCATTTGAGGTCTCAGGCACACCTGAGATAACCCACTAAACACCGATTTAACCAACAGTTTCTGAAAACAACTACGCATCTGGTCTACTCAAATCTTCCTGAACAGGTCTATGTTTTTCATCACAGACTCACACAGTCTTTCAGCCCTTGCCTTTCAGCACTATGATTACATTATCTGGCTACAAAGTAAAAACAACAAAAAAAACCCCAAACAAACACAAAGACGACATCCAAATGAGACGCTTGACTACTTTCACCAAATTCATAAAAACCCAGTTACACAAACTTCGAATGGCATCACTTTAATTTCCACACTGATCTGGCAAGATGATCTATTGGATTCTGTACAACGGCAGAGAAAAGGACACTCTCTAAAGTCTCCTGAAAACAAGTCCCTAATTTTCATTCACATACTAATTATTAAACAAATAATAAACTACATCCCCATTAGAAATCCAAGTTAATATCTGCTTCCCATGGATATTCCACTGCTAAGACATGAAATTCTTATTTAGCAGAGGTATGCCCTACTAAACATGCAAACAACCCAAAATCTCTTTCGAAAGATCCTACCAAGATATGACAGGAATCAGAGAAAAAAGCCTTAGGCAGGCACAGAAACGCCGAGAATGAGTTAAAATACTTGTCAGATTTTACAATCTAATATTGCAAGAATTCATAAAAATATATTAAAAGTTACCATGCAATTTGTCAGGATCATTTTATGTTCACTTCTGCTTTCTCCTCATGAAAGAGTCTCTGCCATTATTTTTCTAATTTTTTTTTCATTTTTACTTTTATCAGAAATGAATATGGCTTATCAGAGCAGCTTTAGTGTGACAGTTCTGTGCTACGATAATATCCCACGTATAATAATTTACATTAAATCTTTTTGCTAAATACATATTGTCCCCATCAGTGAACAAACAGCCTATCCAAGCATCCAGATAATTTGTTTTAACAACATGTTACTGTTCTTTGGTAATGCAACAAAGCAGGCAATCACAGATGAGCGAGCAATATGCCAATAAAATGGAAAGAAATAAATTAGTATCATGGTAACACACGTGTCTTCACAATTAATAAATTCCACTCCATCAGTCTGTGATTTAATTATGCATTGTGTATAGGTCTACCATGAATCATTCATATATTCTGTTAACTAAATGACTAGATGCAAAGCTTATGAGAAGAATATTTACATGAAAATGTATGTGTTCATGAAGAGTAGGACACAACATGATCCTAAAATAATTTCTCATTCTTAGGGGCTATTATTTTGGGGGATAAGGATTTTGTTTGGTTAGATTTTTTTTAAAAGTTACTGTGTTTGGTGTCGCTTGAGTGTTGGGGCAGAGGGAGGGGATTCTTTTTCAAACTAAAACAATAACACTTTGGCCAGAAGAAACAACTTTGCAGTATACTTTGGCTGTAATGAAGTGAATTTTTACTGAAATAGTCCACAGCTAAAGGTACTAAGCAATTACTTAACATACTGCTTTTCAGGAAATCCAGCTCTGTCCATTGTCTACCACCAGAAACATAAATAAGGTTGCTCAAAGTAAGATCTGTCCCTGTGGTGTCCTCATTCTTCTCACACTGCCAAGAACCATCTGCATCAAGACCTCCAATCTCCTTTTGGACTTACAGGGCTACACAGCAAGACATAATGCTTCCTACAGAGAAGAAAGGCAGATATAACATGAGCAGTACACTATGCAGTATATCAGGACTGCACAACCTGTATCTGTTCTTTTAAGAATAATACTCATTCTGTGCTCAGAGGAATTATTCACTCCCTTACGCTCAGGCCTAATGAAGAGAAGACTTATCCTTTCACAGCATCTGCTTTAAAATACTCTTGGCATCAGTGATCTTCAACTTTAGCTAGTTACAGATGAAACTCAGCTAGCAACAAACACCAAAACAAGGAGGCATGACTATTGAGAGTTGACAGCCTGTCACTAAGACAAAAGGTACCTGAAAAGACAGCAAAATTCAACAGGATCAGGCATTATTAGAGGCAAGAAATCCTTGTAAAGGCAAAATAGGAGCATTATTTATGGCAGACTTTGATCCTAGTCTATTAACCTAAACCTTCAAAACAATTATATGAAAACCTAAGACAGTCTTGTTCCTTAAACATATCCAAGTTTATGAATATGGTATAGACAGACTTCCGAGACTTCAGCCATATGATAAAGAACTGGATATTCCTAGATGCTTTTTGAAAGTTTATCCAGATTAATTCTCTCATTTCCAGTGAGTTTTTCTGAATCTTACAAGAAAATACTGTGAACTCCATCACTTCTTGGCTGGAGCTTGATAATAAGAAGCTTTTGAGCCATTCATGTTAAACTTAGCCCTAAAACACCCCAAGTGATCATTACTTCTGGTTTTAAGTAGAAACTAAGGAGAAAAATTGGCTGCAGCTAAATCTGGATTTGTTGACCTCTGTTCAGAAATACTAAGAACTTATGACCAAACGCATCCTGACCTGAGCAGTAAATCATAGAACAGCAGGGGTTAGAAGGGAGCGCTGGAGATCATCTAGAGCAACCTCCCTGCTAAAACAATCTCACTTAGAGCAGGTTGCAGAGGAACACAACCAAAAGGGTTTTTTCAAGTCTCCAGAGAAGGATACTCCAACAACCTCTCTGGGCACTCTGTTCCAGTGCTCAGCCATTCTCAAAGAAGTTTCTCCTTAAGTTCAAGCGAAGCCTCCTATGTTCTAGTTCGTGCCTGTTGCCCTTTGTCTTATCACTTGCCACCACTGAAAAGAGCCCAGCCCTATCCTCAGGATCTCCACTCTTTAGATACTTTTATGTATTTATAGGATAACCTCCCATTTTTCTCTTTTCCACACTAAAGAACCACAGGTCTCTCAGCCTCTCATCGTAAGAGAGATGCTCCAGTACCTTAATCATCTTTGTGGTCCTCCACTGGACTGTCTCCAGTAGTTCCCTGTCCTTCTTGAACTGGGAAGCCCAGAACTGGACACAATACTGCAGGTGTGGCCTCATCAAGACAGAGCGGAGGAAGAGGAGAACCTCCCTCTAAATAGAAATAAATAGTCTGCTCTGACTCTCCACTCATGCAATTTTATCAGAAACATCCTATTTTAAAAGAACAAATCAGATCTTTATACAGCACATTGGATTTAGCATCAGTCATCTGCAGCATGTCCCAATACCAATCTCTGCCATCTTTAGGGCTGCAGTACTGCTTGCAAGGTAAACACTTTACCACAAATCTCTACAGAGGAGATAGCAAGAAACAACTTCCCCTCCCACCATAGAAGCCTCTCTTTTCTGATATTCCTGAAGCTCTCCAACTTCACAAGCACACCTCTGCTGCTGCAGACAGATGAGCTGAACATCCTTCACTCTTCCACTGCTGTCCTCCTCACTACATGTGCTGCTAGCAGGAAGTTGGTGAACTTGCTGCACTTACAGACAGCCAACAAGCAAAGGATGGCTTCTGAGCCTACAGAGGTGCTACAGAAGATAAAACAGAAGACCGTTCACCAGTTAATGTTCTTGTGTTTTCTCTCCCAGACCTAGTTAAAATTGTGTGGTGATTCTTCCAGCTAAAAGGAGTTCTTAGGTAATCATCCTTCATTGCCACCCACAACCTATCAGTAGCACATACTGCTGTGAACACTTCACAAAGCTTTCTGTGCAACACAGGAAATTGAACATATCAAGAGTATGCATGTTCTCATCTAGAGTATAGACTCTGGCCAATTGCTAGTTTAAAGAACAGGGTGGGGGGGGGGGGAAATACAAGTTGGGGGTTTTTTTTAAGGTTGCAGAGCTGTTCTCAGATGATAGTAATAATGTCAACTGCATGACTGCTGCAAAGAGCCTAGAGGATCAGCAGCAGTTTTATACTCCTATAAAGAAGCAATTACTTTGGGAGATGGAATGAAGAACATAGCTGTTATCAACAGGATACATATTTGGGGATTAGGGATTATCTAGTGCCTGGTTCTAGGAAACCCTAAGGTTAAATCCAGTTTCAGCTCTTTAAAGCTTGAGGAATGCCGGCAGCATCTTTCCTTCAACAGCCTTGTCCTTGAAGGAACAAAGCCTGAGCTCACCACCAGAAGGTTCCTGTTGGTACTTCCGAAAACACACAAGCCATCAGATCCAATTCAGGACTGTAAGTCAAAAGAACTTCATAATATCTGGAAATTACTTTAAAAAAAAAAAAAAAGAAAGAAAAAACAGCAGCCTACATACTTATGAGGACACAATAACTAGAAAGGGGAAAGTGCAGCAGTGATAACTATTGCAGGGTTCAGTTTGTGTCAACAGTGCCAACAGTGCCAGAGTTAAGAACTTCTTTAGCTGGCAAGGAAATCCAAAGATTAGGTCAGTCTGTAGTTATATAAAGTTTTGTTATTTTCAATCTATTTCTCTCTGCTTCTAATGTTTATCTAGGATAAATCATGTGTTTACAGCAATCTATTTCTGCCACCACTTTTTAAAATAGACTATAGAATGCTTTCCAAACTGTAACAGCAGTCACATCTACCTAGGCCTGCAGGAGGCACAATGTCTGTATCAGAAATGTTGAGTACTTGAGCAGCACATCAGAGGCTGCAGTTTTCACCCTGTTTTTAACAGCTTTAAGGATGGACATGGAACAGAAAAAGGTAGTTTTCCCCCAAAAGGAATGGAGCATGTACACCACATATGCATTCAAACCAATGAAACCAGATGCAACTGGGGAACATTCAACTATTTTCAACCAGCTCCTCTTGTGCTGTTAAAGAGGCAAAGAGCTTTACGACATTTTTACAGGATGCAACAGAAAATCCTGTTTGGTTCTATAGACAATGAAAAATCCTGACAGAGAAGAAGAAAACAGAATGAACTGCAAAGCCAACCAACTTTCTTCATGCTCCAATAGCCATCATGGATGCTAACTTCCCCTTCAGCTCGATGTACTATATTGATTACTAGATAAAGAGAGAGATGGGAGAGGGGCAGCACTAAATTTAAGAACATTTTATGCCTTTATTGTCATTGTTTTAATTTTATTCTTTCTCTCCATCACCACTTCTGTTTTACAAATCATTTCAGGTTGTTTTAATAGTGTGGCAATTATCATTTATTATTACGCCTACCCACAGTTGAAAGCTGCAGTCAGAATTTATTGCTAGAGGGGATGTTGTACTTTGTGCAGCGTAAAAAATTTATAATGCATGCTGGCATACAACACAAGTGTCAGGGGAGAGTATCAAAAGTGAGATATCTGGATTCTTTTGGGCAATGGGGTCAGGTACAAATGGACAGACCAACTGATCTAGGCTTTCCACTCCCGAATCCATGAAGCTCCATGTGGTTTTTTGAACATCGCCCATGTATATGAGCATGTGATTTTCATCTCCCATTTTAAGGTGTTGACATATTTAGCTTTAGTTACGATGAGGAAAGAATGAGACAAAACCTTTTCAGATGCTGAAGTATAATCTCAGCAATCCCTAGGTTCAGGCATAAGGAAAACGGCAGCACCTGGGTTACGTGGAAGCTGAAAACCTGGTCAAAGTGTCTAAGTGTACACAAGGCAGAGCTCTTAACATGACCCCAAAACATTTCTCTCTCATTACTGAGAAAGAATAAATGTAGTTCATGTCCAGCAGCTACAGGAACTTAGGAAAATCATATTTAAATGAAGATAGACATACTCCACAGAAAATTATGTTACTTATTCTGGAGAATAAGTGTTGCCTGCAGTGAGCTCATGCTCTGTACTAGATCATCATGCAATTTCAGTCTTATCCAAAAATTTAAATAAAATGGTTTAATACACAGACATTTCCAAACAGGTTTGGATAATTTCCCTTCTTTGCACTGGAGCAGAGGATTTTTTTTTTTTCTAGAGCAGTTGAAAGACTCAGTAGATAAATCCTAGGGAAAACGTCTGTAGTTGTACCAGTTCAGAAGCATGGGATCTACAGCTTCCTGGGATGCCTTGAAGCATAAGACCGATATGTCTGAGCTTATTAAAGAAGTGAAAACAGAGAAGAGGCTCGACAGTTTTCTGGCTGGCCATAGCCTATGCACATTATGCCAAGTCTGTTCTAGAAAATCACTTTAGTAAAAGGCTTCTTTATGTTTCTGAACTAGTTTGGTTTCATGAAATATTGAAGACCAGCCTTCAAAAGGGAACATGTCAGTATGAACATTCCTCTCCCATACAGAAACATCCCACAGTTAAGTGACATAACATTCATGTCACATTCTTACCCTATTCCTTTTCCATGACTGCCTGCTGCCTGGGCATTTGGATTAGTCACAGTCTGGTTTTAAGGGTCCATTGTCTCCTGGACCCTTGCATAACACAGAAGAGAAGTGGACGCAGGGTGGGCCAAGTTTTCCAGCAGAAGTAAATTTTTTCAGCTGATGAGAACTATAAAATCTGAGACACTTCCTTTGTCCTGAAACATGTTGGGGGACCAAGCAACACACTAGCAGATGAAATTTAACTTGCATGAATTTAAACTAATGCATGCTGGCAAAACAACCTTAACTTCCCATGTATGCTGATCAGTTGTAAATAAGGAGGTATGTCAGAGGAATAAAGGCAGAGAAGTCAACCTAAAAATCACACTAAAGTTGCCTGCCCTATTCCCAGCCCAGAAAATTCACTAAAGCAGACAGCTTTACTCTTTCTTGGTTCTGTTCAACAAAGCTTAGAAACTATCCACAAACAGATAAGAGCCTTCAAAATCAAGCTGTCATCTGAAATACTTAGCTCAATCTTTCCTCTGGAAACACTGGGAAGAAACCAAGACAGTTGAAAGCAGATCTATGAAGAAGAGGTTGCACAGGAACTAGAAACATTATTTTTGCCTGTTATAGACCAGTTTGTGCTCCCTGCCACCACACTAGGGTACATACAAGGGCTCAAACACTATCCTTTACTCCCACTGCATTTTTCATGCAATGATTGAAAAACAGTCACCTCCTTTACAAAGGCTTTTATCACAAACACTGCTTCTTTTTAGCAACACAACCTTTCTCGTTACTTCTAAAGAGTAAGGAGATGATGATTCTCCTCTCCTGCTTGCCAAAGTAGCAGCCAACAAAACATTTAGTGAAAAATTGAGGAAAAAAAGTCCACACACAACTAGATGTAGCTTAGTGTTTCCCAAACCACATCACACACAGAAGGGTGAAAAGGGATAATGATGAAGTACTAAAGGTACACTGACCATGAAGCAAGAGAACAAGAAGGGATTTTCAAGCAGGAGAGCTTATGTCAGGGGGATCATGAAGCAAAAGATCATGTGGAGCAGTGGTCAAAGAACAGAAGGCATGTTCGCTACTCACACACTGTCCACACAGCAGGATCTCACTCTTCCTCTGTCTCCCCACTTTCAATTTCTCTGTTCATGTTCTCTCCTCTTCAGTTAGAAACTCAGTTATTGTGTGTTTATATAGCATCTTGTACAAGAGAGCCTGATCACCTACAAACTTTGTCCAGCAGTTGCTGAAGGGAGGCATCAAGCAGCTCACTCATTCAACTATAACACTTCCACAAGCGTTACATCCATAACAGAAGTTCAGAGACAATAGGTCGACATCTTTGTGAGCAGCTGTTTTGAGTTACTGTCTGCAAAGCTCTTCTGTTATAAATAAGCTAAGCAACTTACAGCAGGAAAGATTCACTAATGAAATTAATGACTGATAATGCAATGATAATTACACCGACGCATTCTGTTAAAGTAGAGCAAAACACCAGGCTAGAAATAAATTTCAGAGGCTTAAATAAATTGGCCATTACAGACTTCCAGTGTATTAAGAAATTAAAGTCTATTTAAAATAATTGAAAATATGGTACACAGATGAGTGGTCATTTGAAAAGGACAGTTTCCACAAAGCAGCATTCATACAAGCCACATCATCATACACAAAATGGAAACCAGTATATCTTCTTGCTGTTAGAGGTCACCAGCACCGACTACATCTAGAAGTGGCTGTCGGTTTTATAATTAATCTGTGCCGATGGCAGCAGATCACAATGCTCAAGCAATGTAGGTCACAATGCTCTACCAATACCAACACAAAGCAGTCAATGTTTCAAATGACCTGATGCCACAGCCATTTCTTTTGGAGAAAAGGCCTCCAACAAAGTGAAATCCTTGCACCTTTCTTCCTCTCTTTTCATTGCAGTCTCCTATCATGAGGAAAGACCAAGCTGAGGGCAGATGTGGGAAAAAGTCATTCGCTATGCTGGTAAATGTTAGAGGCAAACGCTGTACTGTCAGTTGCAATTTGATCTTACAAACTGCTTCATTGGAAATTTTATGTATAGCAATAAGATTTCCCACTGCACTAAAAATAAATCTGTCCATCCAATTACCAGCAAATTATCAACTGTTAACAGCTTCATTAGTGAACAATAATTCTTTCCTACCCTATAGGGAGAAAGGAAGCTAGAAAAATTCTACCCCTGCCTGACTTCAGTGCAGTTACAGGACAGTTGTTTTCAATTCATGACACTTAATGTGCTCACAGTGAGACCCCTGGTCACCATATTGGGGTGGCTTTGGGGGTAACACAAAATTATGGAAACCTGTGATGTTAAAAAAAGTTCTGCAAGGAGTAGCCCTTACTGAGTCATATATACATACAGCTTCTCTCTGGCTGCACTGATGTGGGTTCCTTATGTCACCCTGCACACCCATTTCTGCATGCACCATAGCCAGCCTGAGATCTCAGCTCCCCTGCAATGCAAGGAGATTCTCCAACTCCCAACACACATCTAGACTACTCTCAGCAGTTCAAAAAGTGGAAAGGTTAGCTGGAGCAAGCTTGTAGCTTTAATTCCAAGTAGTTTACCTTCAAGGACTTCATGAGCAGCTAAACTCCACCTGTTCCTTGGGGAAAGTAGATATTATTAACTAAAAAATTAGCAGAGAGATAGAAGCCAACCTTTGCACAAGTTTCTAATTTTGCATGTATATTAAGAGGATTTTGTCATACGCAAGAAGCCTTTCAGTTCTACAAAACTCAAAGTCGCCAGCCTGGATGTTCTTGATTGCCACCTACTGGCATTCTACATATTAGTCTTACAAATATGCACAGAACAGAAACCAGACAGCTTCACAAAAATCTTTGCTTAAGTGCCCAGGATAAATAATTTTCTAAGTCCTAACTCTGAAAGTGCTGTGCAACAACAAAAACAATTAAAAAAGAAAAAAAAAATAGCCTCAAAGCCACTACTTGATGACTGGGAGGACAGGTTCCATTAAACACTTTCCTAATAGGACTGAAAACAGACTTCAGTGTCACACTCAGACCACACAACACTTCTTTCAATACAGTTAAATAACAATGCAGAGAGGTTAGCTTCTGTATTGAGCCATACAAATTCAGATTAAAATCAGGAGTTAGTCAAGCAAGAAAAAAAAAATTCAACTTCACTATTCTGGAGACAGAAGCATATGAGCATCCTATGAGACACAGAGACAGTATATACATACAAGTGTCTTAACTACAACATTTTTGAAGTTTTGCTAATGGAAGAAACAATGAATCAGACACAGTCAAGGATTCAAATCTATGGCTTACTTTTACCTGATTGGCTTCCAAATAAAGAGTTTGAGAGACAACAGAATATAACCACGTTAGATATTATGCAAGCAGCTGAATGACACTGCAGCACACAATTAGCATTAGATTCCCCACCTGCCTTCTTATTTCCTATTCAGACAGGGGTTTTCCACTTTACAGAGACAGTCTTGATAATAGTAAAAGACAAAACCAAACAGCCAAACATAAGAAATGGTCTCCTAGATGACAGTGGGAAAACTGACAGTGAGGACACTAAAAGGCCTCAATTTCCTTCAGCTGCTAAGGGATATATGTCACTTCAGATAAGAAGCGTGCAGCTTTCACCAAGAGAATGTCATAAATCCAGAGCTAGAAGCTAAAGATCAGATCATCTCATGACCACACTGAATTTAGTGTAGTCATATCAGCGTTAGGCACGGTCCAGCTTAATGCCTGGCTATTTCAGAATAAGACTTCATGAAAACTAAGCAGTGAGATACAGCTCAATATGCACAAGCACTGGTTGCATTCCTCTGCTACTGCTCTTGACAACTCATAGCAGGCTGCTTTTCCACAAATGCTTCCCTTTGTCTAGGCTACCATTCAGTTAGTCCAGAAATACAGATCCCATCTGAGCATCTGATCAAAAAAATCATAATAAAGATACAGACAGCTGGAAAAGTGACATACACAACTGCATTTTACTGGGTATACACAGTATCCTTTGATTTGACACCTGCCATCCTGTTACCTAACCACAGAATAAAGTCAAACTTGTGTTGCTAGAGGGGCAAAGGATTTCACAAGGGGTCCAAGCTCCAGAAAGCTCTTCTAAGGTACATGTATATACCTTACATAAACACTTTCACAGAGCTTGGCCTCCAGTCAGCTCTAAAAGTACCCAGACCCTAGATGTCTTCATTAGCAAATTACAGGATGCTCTGTGAGCTGGGAACCTGCTTTTGATGGACTGTATATAAAATGTATATAAAGGCTCTCAGGAAAAGCCAAGGAAAGCTTCCCTGACTCAAAGTCCTTACATATATGAAGGCAAGACAAACAAAAGTTTAGTAGCAATTATAATAGTAACACTATTTGCAGACCTGAGGACAGGAAGCTGAGACACAAGAGTTTGTCATATCAGAATCCTTTCCAGCCTGAAAAGATGATGTCAGGTCTCCCAAGTCCTAGAGCAGTGTTTCTCTTCCAAGAGATAACCAGGCAAGCAACTGAACCTTACTAAGCTCCGAACTACACCGCTAGTATCATAATCAGAACAAAACCAACATTTGAACTTAGAGACAAGCAATTTCCTCCTTCAGCCTGACTGTTAAGTGAAGCAGGAAGGATTTGTGTGCACACATGCATCTGTATATGGTACACACCCACATGTGATGTGGATTCCTTTCTAGTGATTTCTTTTGGTGTTTTCTGGAGGGGAGAGAATATTTTTTTAATTTGTTATTTTTAAAGTCAAACTTTCAGAAAGACGACTTTCATGCTGTCGGATACTAGTCTAGAGAAGCAGAGGAGCCTCTGACAGACCAGCTTCTTAATCTAAATGATTCTACATTGGCAACTGACAGTTCTTTCAATGAAGAAGCATCTGAGTACTTAATAACAGAGAATTAACGATCTGACAATAGGCAAGGTACTTGCTCAGGCATTAGTAAGGAAACAGAGTGACACCTTACGTGAAAAGCTCCTTGAATGCCATTTAAACTTGTCAAATTGCAGAAAATAGAGCTGCAAATTGATAAAATCAAGGTTATTCATTATGTGAACTAATGTCTAATTTTCTAAAATTGCATCCATTTTACACAAGTTGAACCAAAAGAGATTCTCTGCCTGAAATATTGAGTAGAAACAATCCTGGACACTGCAAACTTCCAAGCTGTAATTCATTCAGAAGTCCTACAGCTACAGGACACCAAACCAGTCACCTTCCTTCTCTGACCTCCTGTAAAACACAAATCATACCATTCCCTAAATGAATTCCTTGCTTCAACCAGAGCACACCGTCAAGAAAGGGTGAAATTGCCAGCCAAGAAGAATCCACAGCAACCCTTGGTGAAACACTCCAGTGCTTAATTACCCTCATTCTTTTCAAACACAGCTCTTTCTTCTAGCCTAAATTTATCCAGCTGCAACTTCCAGCCAGCAGCAATTACAACACACTTGTCAACTAGACAGAAGAACACTTCTGGTCCTTATATAGGTACTTAAAGACTGGTCAAGCCACCTTTAAACCTTTGCTCAATAAGCTAAAAAAGATTGTGCTCTTAGAGCATGTCACTGAAGAACACGTTTTTCAGACCTTTTAATCAATCTGACAGATCGCCTCTGATCCTCCTCCAATTTATCAGCATCCTTCTAGCAGTGTTGGAATGAGACCTGGGCATACTATCACAAAAGCAATTGCACCAGTGACAAAGGCATTACCTCCTGACTCTCATTTAACAATCCCTTGTTTTCACAGCCAAAGACCTCACTGACTCTTGTGGTACCTCAGGAAGTGGTTATTCAGCAGATGCTCCAAGTCCTTCTTAGAGTCCTCCCATTCCCTAAAGGTCTTCCCATCCTGCAAGTGCAAACTCTACTTCCTAGATGCCAAATAAAACTTTTGGTCCTACTAAACTATACACTTGTTTTCTTATATTTTCTTATGTTACTGTCTTGGAAACCTGCTATCAGAGAATGCTATCTTCATTGTTGACACAAGACTGGACGGAGCATATCTACAGACTAATCACTGATGATTTGATTATTTCTTTCACTAGTTAAAGTGTAAACATAAAGCTAGGAAGCAAATGCTGCAGGACCTTACTAGAAAGACACTACACAGCAATGATTACTTGTTAATTATCACATTTAGAGACCTGTCACATCTGGCCAGTCAGTAATGCCATTACTGTGTGCCATGTTAATTATTTATCACTTTTTTTTTTTCCCAAAATGTCCTGTGGTAACAAGTCAACTGCTTTAGAGATGGCTAGAGTATTTCCTTTAATCAACTAAATTTATCAAAATAAGAGATAGCAAGTTAGTTTGACAGGATCTATTTTTCACAAACCGATCTTGACTGACATGAATTATATTATTATTATTCTTTTTAACTCTTTGTTACTCAAATATCAACCATTTCATTATTTCCCCCAGGATAAACATCAAGTTGACAGAGATATAATTGGAGGGTTTCTCTTGTTTACCCTTTTTACACATTGGCACAACATTAGTTTCTTCCAGGTTTATGGAACCTCCCCACAGAACCAGGAATTAATATCATCAGTGTCCCAGAGAGACAAACATGTTTTAAAAAGCTGTTTATGAATGGATGGGGCAAATTTGCTCCAGCAACAACTACTCATGTGGCAGGGAATGTGCATCAAACATCTCAGTAAAGCACAATTAAGCCAAGAACAAAAAATGAGAAGCAACAAATTAAACCGAGAGATGATAGGTACCACCATGTAGCACACTTCCCGTGACTTAAATGATTACAATAGCATTTCAAGACACCTTTGGGAAAGAAGCCCTCTGCAGCTGCCCCTGGTCCCTCCATCCAGTAGAGAGTAAAGAGAGAACCCCTGATTGCTGCTTTGTGTGGTTTGATGAGAGACTACCACTGCAAAGCCAAGTGTAATTGCATGAAATCCTGTTTCAGTCAACTTTCACAGCCTTTGCTCAGTATTGTCAAGCTTCATACCACTGCAGAGAGGGGAACAAATACTGCAGGCAATGAGAATAAGAAGCAGGGAGCTTACAGGGCTCAAACCTCGATCTCCTTAACCACTCACTGCAGTGATGTGACTATAGCTGCTCTGCTTTCCAGGGCTGTGATACATCCTGTGTTAACAGTGGGCAAAGCCAGGATGTTTGGCTCTGATGAAAATTTTAGACAACAAAAGTCTTGCTGGCAGAGGTTTTGCAGATCAAGTTTGTTATTTGCCTCCAGACACAAGCAGCATGGTGTCTCATTTTCTGAACAGAAAGAGTCACAAAAGACAAAAGCCCAGGGAACTTGGTAATCTCAACGAACCACTCTCATCCTTAAAAACAACCTTGGGTTTTAAGGGTGTAGAAGGTAGTTTGGAAATGGGGGCCACATGTTTCCAATCTTAACCCAACACATTGCCCAAATTAATTTGGGTAGGAAGAGAAGAAAAGGAGAAATGAGATTTGATTGAAAAAGCAGGATCCTGAGCAGTGAGGCAGTATGGTGAAGAACAGAACAGGGTGCATTTTGAAAGTACAAGGATAACTGTCAAGTAACCTGACAGCACAAGGACTTCAACTGCAAGAGTGACAATGCTGGCAAGGTAATGCCAGTTGTGCCTCACTTTCATGGTAACAGGTCAGGGGAAAAACACCAAAAAAAAACCCCAAGATCACAGAGCTGGCCAAATTGACTGGCAGCTCAGAAAATGTGGCACAGCTGACAGCAACCAAGCTAAAATGTTGGGACTGACACAATCAAAGTGACACAAGCATAACCAAAGAGGTCTATTTTAAAACCACTTTTGCAGAAGGCTGCTGCCGTTTATAATACCAGCATGTCAAAATGACAGTTTCACAGAAACAGTACTATAGGAAGGTACTCTTCTACCTCCCTCCCCAACCTTGTCTTAGGAGAAGAGCAATGCAAAGATTTTAATGAAATTTATTAAGAAAAATAACAAAAAAGTCAAAGCAACGAGCATATGGTGCCTTTAACAAATGGAATAACAAGAGTCATGGATGTGCACTTATGCCTCCAAAATATGAAAGAAGGAGAAATGCAGCAACTCATCATTATCAGCAAGAAATAGATATGATGAAATCTACAGCCAGAATCACAAAGTTGCAGACTTCTCCCAGGACAGATTGGTCCCCAGAAGACCTCCTTTCCTCTACTCCACTCAAATTCCTTTTAAAAAAAAAAAAATCTGTTAGGTGTTACCAAAAATCTTTTTATTATCATGTGAAGAAACAACACTATTCCTTGCAGAATCATTTAAGATGTAATTTTTATACTTTCTTAAACAGCATTTTCTTAGGACTTCTATGCTCATTCCTACACAGTATTAGGAAACACAAATCTGAGCAGGAGATACAGAACACTTAGGAAAAATCAAAACAAAACTTAAAAAAAAAAGACCATACTAGAAGAAAAATACCTACACACCTCATAGTAGGAAGTATTTGTCATCTCCCATTGCTACCAATTGACTAAAGCAACATTGTATCAGTTGACCTAGCTGATTCATTCAGAAGTAAAATCCAAGACATACTCCATGTATCAGCAAGCCTGTAGCTTCAGATTAGCTGTTGACACAGCTCTTAAAACCGGACTTGCTATTTTCAGCCTATGTTCTCACAAAACAGGGAAATAGCTGCTAATAACTAACATTAGTGCTTGAAAGTTCAGTAGCCACACACAATATTTGCAATATTTTAGATTTTTACACCAGGGAATACATCATCAACTCATGTCAAGCAATCTCTGCAATTCTTAAGACTTCCTTCACATTGCAGAACACAATTTAATAGACATGACCTCCTTAACATCTTCCCCTTCTCCCATTAACACCTTGCACCTTGAGCAATTGCTTGCACAGAGAAGCACCAGCAGAGAGGCGTTTAAACTGTTCCAGCTGTCTTTCATGCAGCTTCCAACACCATGTGATCAGCAAACACTCTATAGACTACAGCAATCCACAAACTGTAATTTCATTATTTACAGCAAAACTGGACCTTTACCTTGATTGCAACAGAATAGCACAGATATCACAAAGCATCCTCTTCTAAACTTAAAAGGCGTAATTTCTAGAGCAGAAACTGTTCCCTTCTTCATTAGCATCAAAATGTCACTAATGGTGCCACTAGACATCAAGCAGCATCCTTTTGAGAATCTGGCATATTCTTCACTCTCACAGCTTTCAGATGAGTACAGCATTCAGCTGAATAGCTTTTTAAACAAATGACATGTCACAGCCTTGACACAAAAATGCTTGCACCTTGTCAATCATTCACTCACCATCAAGTTCAAATGCTCATCTTCAGAGATGAATTTGATCTGCACTGCAGTTAATGTTAAATATGGACTCTCAGAAGATGAATGTAAGTAGAAGTACAAAGCAAATGCGGCAAATCAGAAAAAATACCATGCCATTTGTACAGTAAATAGGTAACTTCTGTACCATGTGGAAATTCAGACAAGCAGAACAAAAGCTGAGTGTTAGATGACAAAGATGGAAATGTAAGCTGATATGGATGGCCTCCCATTTTAAACTGGTGACCTAAACGTCCCAGCCCAAAGGTTAGCTACTGTTTTATCTATCACGGTTGCTATACTGCAACCATCACCATAATATAACACAGCCAGTCAGGTCCTTCATTGCCAGAGAGAAATCCATGTGTCATTTCCAACACCCCAGTTATTTCTTTGATAGATGTGTAAAACAAACCACTATTGTGCACAGCAAGTTGCCTCTACTTGCCAAGGCATCATTCATCAACCTGCTTGAACCAATTCAGTTTGAACTGAAGCTATGGTAAAAAGTAAACATTAGTCACTTTGGAATTTTTTAGGCAAAATAATAGTAATTACTAGCTTTTGTATTCAACCTCTGCACTTCCATGTCTCAACAGTAACTCAAATATCTTGAAGTTGCCTGTGAGGACAGAGCAGAAGCCAACTAAAGGCCTAGTCTGAGGTTTCTGAAAGGTCCAAAGAATTCAGTTCAAAAGAGCTAGATGCAGTTAACTTCAGAAATAACAATCTAAGATGTCTGTAATGACAAAGAAAGTGGTCTTTACAGAATCCAGATGCTAGTAGAATTGATAATAATGCAGCATATAAGCTACGGAAGGGTCTTGTTTAATATTACACTCTTATTGCTTTTCAGAGCAATCTTGACCTCGATCTCCTCCCCATTTCCCACCTCCTTCTCCAGATGGCTTTCTACTGAATGGTATGGTATTTCACAATCACATTTTTAATGGAGAACTACATTTAGTCTAGAAGCCCCTTTTCTGGCATAGCACTGCTTTGACACGACATTTTTGACCAGCCTGTTCCCAGACTTTTCCCAGTCCTCCCAAATCACTCAGAGAAGCCACTTTAACCATCCGTGCATGCTGACTTCTGTGGAGACTTTGCTGAGCTACCTCACATAGCTGAGACAGTTGAGGTTTTGCCTAGTACACCTGAGTTTATAGTTAAGGACATTCTGGTTACTTCCTTTAACCTTGGTGCTAACCATCTTAGACAATGAATGATTACACAAAATGGTCAGTCAGCTGACATCATCTAAGCTGATACAGAACAGTTCAGAAGTTATTGATTCTTGAAGATTTTAATATCCCATTGAACAGCTCAATTTGATTAACTCAATTTAATTCAGTGCCACTCATTCATTAGTTTGAGCTCTTAACTTCCACATGCTAGGTTAGCTGGGTTTCTGTCTCTTCAGTTTTCTTTTAAATTCTCTTTCGTGTCTCAGGCAACTCTATACTGTATTTGCAGTCAAAGACCTCAGGGAATCAGCTCAAGAGCAGCAATCCTCAATAAAGCTGAGTTTCTCCATTAAAGCAGGCTCCTCTTAATCACTCTTTGAATGAAGGTGCTGCAGCTTCATTGAAAATGGCTCCAACGCAACACATCCCAAAGACTCCAGGCATTGGATCATTGTCAAACCAGGACACAAGATCTTGCTTAAATGATACACTGGGAGAGTTTCTCTGTGTTCAGTGATAGCAGGCTGCTCTGTGCTGGTCTCTTTTGGCATTTTGATGCTTTTTCAAGCTACTTTAGGAAAGCTGGAGGCAGAGTGCATCCTCTTTTCACAACAGTGTGTGTGTGTGTGTACAGGCCTTCTTTCTGCTTTACTGTGCCAGCACAACAAAGCCATACTTCTCATTTTAAGCCATTTCATCTAAGGAGATCTCTCGGAAATGAACACTGGCATGGGGGAGAAAGGGAATTTAACAGCATGTCCTGAAGCTCTTACAGCAATGTATTTTTCTCCTGGTTCAAAATTATTTTATTACACCTCAAATTTTCAGCACATCACCTCAAATGGCAGGAACTGGCCCACCACTCAATTTCATAGGATTGTCATTACTGCAAAGCAGCATCTCTTTTAATGGTGCCAAGATTAGCAGCTCCAAGCAGACAACAAGGACTATGGTAGGGTGCCCATTTACCCATTGCTACCTCATTTTATCAGCCATTTATCAACACATTCTTCATCTGGCAAAATAAAAATCAATGGTAGGCGGAGCTCTTTCAGTAGTCATACAGGTGGTAACACAGATGAGATCAAACACTTTCATCTTGTCTCCAGAGCCAGCTTGGCTGCAGACTAACTGCTTCTCAATTAGAGATTGCAATACTTCTGGCAAGGGTTAAACATGCTTTCTACAGCTGGGTGTATGCTTAACTATTGCTTTCTTACTGATGGAACACTTTCTTCTTACTAGCTCATTCACCTTTTACCCAAGATTCATAAGAAGAGAAAAAAAGCAGGTTTCAAGTTATTTATGAGTGAGATAGGAATATATGCAAAGCTTTAAGCAGATAAGGAGAGCAAGATACTAGAACACTGCATTAGAGTTTATAAAGCCTCTCACTCACTGCAGTAACCATTTGTTTCAGTCTCCTACAAAAGAAGGGTATTAACTGCATTGTTAACAAAGCCCAAGGAAGTCTCAGAAGACCTCTTGGCCTGTTGCCTAGTCATTTCTGTTCCCTGAACATCTTCACATCAGGTTGGGATAACAGC
Source organism: Indicator indicator (assembly GCF_027791375.1). NCBI lineage: Eukaryota > Metazoa > Chordata > Aves > Piciformes > Indicatoridae > Indicator > Indicator indicator. Next base: position 20,490,514 of record NC_072016.1, on the reverse strand, counting down.
AACTGCCCAACACCTATTGGCTTGCACAGGAAATTTTACCAAGCTTAGTTTCTTGGGATATACACAAGGACAATTGAGGAACATTGCAGTATTCCAGAGAGAAATAGGTACTACAGCAGCTTGTTCCACTTTCAGAAATCTTTATCCCTCTCTGGGTTTTATATTTAGTATGTAAAGTAAATACAAATCAGTTATCCCATCTCAAAGAACAATCCTGAAATCAACAGGCTAATAATAGCTTACGTTCATGTGTCACCAAAAGTGATTTCTCTATTACTGGAAACTTCCTTTTGTTTCCCTGCTATGTTCAGCCTAGTTTCTCATCCAGTAATGTACACATTGTATTTTGCACTTCACAAATTCCTAGTAGGTATGTAGCTCAATAAATCAGCACTTATAAATCAGCCACAGCCTCTGTGTTGCATCTGTCTTCCCACTCCCTACCCTGAAATGCTTTGTCAGCAAAGGCTTGAGCTATTGGTTCTGCAGGTGCATGTAGATCAATATTAAACACATGGCACTTGACTCTGCAGTGACTAATATTAGCATTGCTTCACCAGTCATTCAGAGTGCAGTTACCTAGGTGAGATTTCCTAAGCACTTAGCACTGACCAAAATCAGTGGTATTACTCTTGTTGAGACAAAGAACACACGTCCTCCCTTAAGTAATTATTACATTGGCTATGGGCCACAACATTCCTTAAAGTTTAGTAAGTAGAACCACACTAAAAGAGATGCCAGATGGTTCAGTACAAGCTGGTGGGTTACAGCTACCAGCCCTTTCACGTACTAGAACCCACAAACCTTGGCTGTCCTGAGAACAGGCACATCTTGCCACATCCGTACTATGTAAAACATATCTATCAGCTTCATTTCTATTCTTTTCCACAGGAAAAACCAAAAAAAAAAAAATCTGCGCACAGAACTCACTTCATCACCCTTCAACGCAAAGCAGTCAATTTTTCTATGTATTTTAGGTTGCAACTTGCCTGAGATTCAAGGAGGTAGAACCACACAACCGTATAAAACAAAGGAAAAAATACATCAGAGATTAGGCTGAAGCAGCCACAACTTCACGTAAAGTGTTTCCATCTCCAGAAGTAATTCTGACTGTTAATTGCACCAATATTTCCTCTTACCAAAGAGGCAGGAAATGTCTTTGCTGCTGAAGTGCCACATGTTTTAGTCAGGGTATAATCATAAGCTGATGAAAAGCAAAAAGCTGGGATATATGCAGTCAGTAGGTGCTATGAATACTCTGTTAGACTGATCTGTACCAAGGGCACCTTCAGTACCCACCTATATGAAATATGCAGGCTATTACATTTACATACTGTCTTCATGTTCCAGCTGCTTTAGGAACAAGACAACAGTCCATGGAGAATGCCTCTCTGCTCTTTCCTCTGGTTCTTTTACATAACCTTTGGCTGCAGTGCTCTCAGCCAAACGCTAAAGAAACCAGGCTTTCATCCTCCATGGCATCACTCTACCCCACAGGGAAACACACAGATGTCAATCCCACATGCACATCACTGTTTACTAAGAAATCACCCTGTCCTCTCACTCACCCACCCCTCAACAGACAAGCAACTTCACCACATGCATATCAGCTTTCATTATGAACTGGAAAAGCCTGCAGCCAAAGCAACAGCTGCCACAGCTGATTTAGCCATCAGTAGGAAAGGAAGTGAAGCAAAGAGGAGGAGAAGACTGAAATTCTTCCCCAGGCCCCAGGCTGTAACAGGGTTTTGGTGGTGGATTTTGTTTGTTCATTTTCCTTCTGATGGAGCTTAATTTCCCCTCATGGATGATCCAAGGTAGAGATAAAGGAAGAACTGAAGCTAACTATAAGCGTTTTGACTACTCCATTAGCACAAACTATGTGCTCCTCTGTTTTAAGGTGTCGCTGAAGCCACAAGACTTCACAACCCTCTCTGCTTTGGGGGATGCATTTGCCCTGCCCTCCAAGCATATCTGTGTTTCTACTGCTATGTGTATGACTCCATGATGCCCAATGCAATGCATTTGCATAATAAGAAATAGGTCCTACCCCAAAAAGTGTTTCTAATTTAAAGCAATGTGCAATGAGGGGGATGAACCAAATGCAGAGGGCAATGTAAGAGGACAGAAAAACTATTACAGGAACAGGTGTTTTCATTGACTATCTCTACTCCTTTTTTGTTTTTCTGAATTTAGATGTCTACCCACACACCATAAAGGCTCAAACTATGAACTGGGTTTTGAGGTTTTCTAGTCCAGAAGAGGGCAGAAATACAGCACAAAGCTATCCTAATCCTGGAAAATTCAGCTGGTCCAATTCACTTTCAAGCATGCAATTACAAGTGATGGGGTGATTCTCTAGAGGAGTGTTAGGGAGGGCAGGGATTTAAATGCTACTCTGAATTTTACAATAGGAGAAGGTACTTACCTCTCCTGACCTGACCCTACTTTTTATGACTGGTTTATTCCATTCTTAGATACCTAAAAAGAACAAGAGAGAGAAAGAGAAAATGTGCGAGTATATCTCTTCATACTTGTGTCTGCAGCAAAGACCACATTTAATTTCTAGCATGCCCACTCCACACACTCCTCTACAGCTTGTATCACTCAGAATCCACACCATAAGGGCATGACATTTTCTCCAGATTGCAATATGCCTGTTCATTTTCAGATACCAGTGCTGCTGCTTAGGATGACTGCTGCATACCAGGAATTTACTACAGAAATAATAATCACCAACCAAACAAAACCCACAAAAGCTCCACAAAACACTCATGTGCCAAGAGAAAAGGAGACACATGTGCCAAGCTCTTTTCCAAGAAGATCATGCCAGAAAACTGGGCAGTGATCTGAAAGGATAAGTTCAGATGAATAGACTCATTTGCAGCCCATGTACTTAACCTGTATGCCAACAAGCAATATAGTACAGCTCTGCTATTCATCCCATCTGATTGTAGAAGGGTGGGAGTTGGAAGCTTTGAGCTGCCAAAATACCATCCACTAGCCAAAAGGTACATTTGGTTGCTTGTCAGTGCAGCAGATGTGAAATGGGCATCCCTTCCTTTCTCTGACCTCCTCAAGGACAGCAAAAGCAGTTCCAGAGAAGGAAATAGCAGAGGCCAGTAAAAGTAACTGAATTTCTGAAAGTTCTGGGTTTTGACACTATTTCCACATCATGTTCTTCAATAAAAATTTGTCAGGAAAATGTAATCCCTTCGATAGTTATCTCCTATGTAAGAAAATTAAAGCAGCTAAGGACATTCAGATTAAAAAAATAACAAACAAAAATAAAACCCCCAAAATAGACACAAAACAAACAAAACACAAATAACAAAAAAAAAAAAAAAAAAAAAGAGAGAGAGAAAAAAAGAGACAGTTATCAATAGCAGCAAGAAAGGTTTATGCTGACAGGATTAGGAGGAGGTCTGACCAGCGTATGGAAACACTGGACATATAGGATTGATACATCACAGAATCCTAAGCCCATATGAAATATCTCCAATTCCTCATAGAAGGAACCTCCTTAGTCATTGCCTGTTGAAGCACTAAAACATCTAATGGAGTATCCCAAACCTAGATGCACATTCCTTAAATTAAATGGTCTTTTAAATATTAGGGAGAGAGGTCACTCTACCATGCAGCAAGGGAGAAAACCACTGTGATCATAAACACTGAGAGAAATGGCAGGAACAAGTTTCAATTCATTCCTCTAATTGAATCAGTGCTGGAGTGAAATAGGGTGCAAACAGATAATGGAGAAATCTGTATGTAGTAATTCTACCCTTAAACAAGATTCCTCTTGGTAACGATATGACCAAAAAAAAAAAAAGGGGGGGGGGGGGACTCTTGCTGCTTAACACAACAATTAAGCAAAATATCTGCTCAATTCCACCATACTGTAAGAGTAAAAAGAGGAAGTTAATTACAAAACAGAGACAGCAGAGTTGTGAGCAGATACACAAGAGAGGCTTCACAGAGTTACTATCCAAAGAGTTTATTCCCAAAAGGAAAGGACAACTGCTTCTTAGCATACTCACCACCATTTAGCAACTCTACTCCAAACTACTGAGCCAAAGACATTCAGGTTTGGCCTTAAATTATAAGGCTTTTACATCTGCCTGCCAGGAAGGGTTCCTATATTACATACAATTTTAAGCAAGCTGACTGGATAAATCCACCAGTGATAAGCTTTTTCAAAGTACTTGTAATTTCAAATCACGAACTGCATTTAAAGCGACTGAAATTATTGAAGTTGGGTTTATTTACAGAGCCATTCTTCATGGCATATTTACTTAATAAAATATACGTAAATTGTAAAGGATATTAACAAGCTCATTAGTCCAGTTAGCAAGCAGATTTATAACTTAATGGAGTAACCCACAGCCTTCTCAAAAAACATCCCTCCTTCCCCCATTTGTAAGAATTTACAGCCTCCTATTCTGAAAGACAGGCTACAAGAGGGATATTCAAAAACATTAACAGGAATGACCAATGTTTTTAACTTCCTCTAACTGGAACAACAAGGACTTCAACAACATGCTCCATTTAGTCACAACTTCTTAAAGAAAAAAAAAAGACACAACAACACAACAAAACAGAATCATGTTCTTCTGTTATATGGGTACATCCAGTTAACCAAAACTGAATGGTACTTGCAGAGAAGGCAAAAATCTCAACTTAGGAAGGCTGTATTACAGTAATAAAGATCAGATGGAACCATCTATATACATAGCACACCCTTCCATCTACAAAAATCACCACCAACATCTCCAGGCTGGAAATGCCAGGAGGCAGTAGGAACCAGTTGTCTCACTGAAGAACTAGGTTTCTCATTGACGTTGTTACCATGTTGACTCTTTTACTTTCATGTAAGCATCTGTTCGACTTTCCAAGTATTCCTGAAGTTAATTTAAAAGTCTTACTATATTCTGCTTGCCTTCCCAGATGAGGAAAGATTTAAGGTGATAATGCATTGTAGTTACACGCAGCTGCACGTATGCACAGCTCCACACATGCAAAGCAAGCAAGAGCTAAAAGATGAGGTTTTGCGCTCTGAAGAGAAATGCATGTCTTTCTCCTGTAACAGCTGAAGATTCATAGCTTTCCATCTCTTCTGCCAATAGTTCCTGTACCTGCTGTCTCTATAGAGAAGCTGGACAACTCAGAAACCATCCCAATTCCTGAGACACAGTCTCTTTAGTGACTAAGGGCTATCCCTTCTCCAAACTTCCAAAATTCACAAAGGCTGCAGTAATTTGACTCCATGCAATATGACACATTTGCTCCCTGACACCTACATCTGACCTAGTAATAAAGTCAGAGAAACAAGCATTTATACAATTCATTTATCCTCAGAGATTTTTGGACATACACCTTGAAATAAGCTTCAGAAATGGATGTTTCTCTCCAATAATCACAGAGAGTCTAAACAACATGCTCAGACACATGTACCTAAAGATATTAAGTTGAATCCCCTTAAACTCAGGTTCACAGAGCACTTCTTCAGAGACAAACAGTAATTGGAACAAAGACACAAAAACTAATGATTTCTTAGCTGGCACCAGAAGTACACCTGCAAATCACATTAAAAAGTCCCACACTAATACTTCAACTCAATTTAATTGTCAGTTGCAGAGTCTTTGGGCTCAGCTCGGAGCCAAAGACAAGGGTATCCCTTTGCTGTCCTACATACACAAATTCTCTTGCATTTCCCATGAAGAAGTCAAGCCTCCAATCTTCATTTTCAGGTCCTCCTCTGACTTTTAGCTAAAGATCAAACAGTTCACTGCTTCAGTGTTTGTTCTCATAGTGAATGTTTGAAAAACCAATAGCTCTTTCTTGGCCTGAGAGAATATCTCATGAACAATTCATTTCTGGACATTCTGTACCGGGTCCAGGACTTTTCCCATCAACACCCATGGTGTTACATTAGAGCAGACAAAAAGGGAAGCAAGTTCCACAATCCAAACAGCTTTTGTAGTCTTAGAAGGAGAGGAGGTGATGGGAAAATGAGGGAAAAGCAATCTCTACAACCAGCAGATCACGTGCACACAGTGATAACTAACTAATAATGGAAGTTAATATTTTTCTTTTATAAACATGTGGGAGGAGCTACATAATGCTGATACTGTGCACTGATTTAGCAGACAATTAAATTGCTTCATAACAGTAGAGACAGGAAGCAGGATTCTTCAGTCTTCCTACCACTACTATTTGTTTTGCTCAGCTTCTGGTTTGTGCTGAGGGTACTTACAATACTTCACTCTGAGAAACTACTGTATCTTAGAAAGGACTCTCAAAGAATCATTTCCCTACCTCATGGGTCCCAGGCTCTAAAAATATGTTACTCTGAGGAAACAGAAATGAAGGATAACTTGCTGCTGTACTACCAAACACTGGTAAGGAGCAGATTTGATTGACTTCGATGTACTTTAGAGACCAAAACAGAAAAATATATGGCATCATCCTGAAACACCAGCAAGCAGCACTCTTTGCCAGGGACCTGGGAACCTCTGACATATGTTTAATCAGATGGGTTTTTGTGTATTAATGGCTGACAGAAGCTCTTAAAATCCTTCAAATGGCACCAAAGGTCTCAATGTATTGTTGGGTTTCCACCCTCCATGAGATTGTTCATGGTGACAAGAGCGGGTCCTCCAGCACCTGCACAACTTACATAGCCTTGTAGCTTTCTCCTTCACCTTACATGCATAGCCTCAGAAGAAAATAAAAACTTCCAAAGCATCCGGATTGCTCTTCTTTCTTCTATTAGTTTATTTCATCTGTTCATTAAGAACAAACCAGTTGTTTACTTGAAGCGAAATAGGCCTGATCCAACAGATCAGAGCCAGGCTTTCAAACATGGTGAACACTTGGGTCTGCAAGTTTATTTTAGCACCAGAAGATCTACTACCACTTCTAAGGATTTCAATACAGACATCCATGGAAAAGGTACAGAACTAGGGAGAAGCTCTCAGGCTCATATTTCCTATGATCGTCAAGGGACACACAACACAGTCTGTCATACTGGTTGCCCTTTTTAAGTCAGAGCAGGCTGCACAGTAAACACTAAGCCTGCATTTCATGCCTAATTTTACAACAACTCTGTGGGTGCATAAACATCAAGCTGAACAGTCCATTGAAAGACATTGCAGCAAGGTTGGAAGAGTCACTAAACCACATTTGGTCAGAGAAACAGCCTCTGCCTTGGAACCAGACAGCTTTGATTTTCCAAAAGGCATTTCATCAGGAAGGAGTATGGCACACAGTAATTACCTGTGCTCTAAAAGTGGTGAGACAGACGATCAGCTGCATACCTATCCTCCTCCTGGCCTTGCTCCCAAGCACTCTGGCATTTTCCACTGTTGCCTACATGAATTAGACAGAAGACAAAGGCAAACTACATTAGGGTTTCTGCCAGTTGGGTAGCACTGCAGGTTTTAAGGACCACAGACCAGGATTCACTTAACAGTTACTGTTTACAACATGCTACAAATGCCCTGTTAGGAAACATAACAGCTCTCTAACTGCAGAGCTGTTCTGTACTGTGAAATATGGCAGGAGGGCTTTGCCAGGGTACAGCAATGTTAAGTATTTTGCATGTCCTTGAAATCCATATGTTCATGCCACTCAATCTGACTAGCCTCTCATGTACACTCCCTAGACAGGAAATTGAAGGGGACTCAAATTTCTAACTTTCTGTATTTATTTTATTTTTAAATTTCAAATCAAACTACTGTGTTCACTGATTTGCATCATTACCTTTTGCACTTATAACACAGAATACATGAAGATCCAGAGGGAAATAAGGGCAGCTTCTCTTCAGTGATCCGGTGGGACCCAAATTTCAATTTACCTTCCCTAAGTTACCCATTACCTCAGAAGCCTCATTCAGGAAAAAATTTTGCCTCTTAGAAGGTAGAACACCTAAAATAACAAGCAGCTGCTAACACAATTGCACCATTACAGGTGCTCCAATTTTCACAAGAGACTATGCTATTTCAAGTATTCCTTTGTCTAGCAGAGTCTTTACTGGCATCAGGCATCATGCAGATATAGCGTAATTTATTTCAGATAAAAAAGATCAAGAGAGAACAAAAGTAAAGCTCCCAGGAAACAGCACAGCATGCTTATTTCCCCTCTGTGGCAAGATGCAGCAACCTCAAGAACAAACTGGCAGCAGAAACCATGTTAAAGAACACAAAGATATAGAAGGGAGAGGGAAGAAGAAAAAAAACAAAACAAATCACCACCACAAAACCCCAAACCACAACTAACACATTAGTAGTTCTACAGCTGTACTTGTTACCCAAACAGATATGAAGAATAAGGGACTACCTGCAGAAGAGGTGCAACAAGGAGTGTAAGGTGTTGAGGACTACAGGGAATGTGACGTGCAAAGGAAAGACTGCAAAGTCAATTTCTCCCAGACATTTCTTCAAAGAGCATGGCAAATTCAGGAACAGATTCCATAGCAATTGTACTACGTAACCCCAAAGAGCCAGCTGCTGTCCAGGGATATTTATGACGCTTTATACAGGGAGGCTATTATCCCTTGGAATAGACTACAGAAGAATCATTTTGCTACTTCACAGGTCCAAGGCTCTAAAAATCTGTGTTACACTTAGGGGAGTAAAAGTGAAGTATGCAGAAGTGATCAAAGGAGAACAGACTGGTTTTATAGCCTGCAGGGAAACAACTGATCATATATTCTTCCTATGACAAACAACTGAGAAAGTAATTGAGAGCCTAGCAGAAACCAATGTTGTTACCTCAGCATTATTGATTTTAGGCAGACATCTTAATCTAACACATGACAAAACTTTGGCCATTGCAGTAAGATATCGCTTTCAAAGAAAAATGATATTTATAAAGGTATTTTATGGTTCAGTTAGAGATTCTTATGAAGTCAGGCCTAGGCTATAAAGGAAAGAAAGGGATTTCTCAAAAACAACATGGATAGAAAGTTCGATTAAAAAGTAAAAATATGATTCACGTATACTAAAGCAGAAGGATCTTCTGATCTTCAAAACACTAAATGGAAGCAATAAAAACTTAACTTTAAAATACTATACTTAGAAAGCCTTAACCTTATCAAAGAGATGACTGGTACTGAAAAGTTCATAGTTTACCTGTTCGAGGCTCTTTGAAAGAAATTCTCACTGCATTTAAGAGAAACGTCCTAATTGTTTATATTAAAAAGGACTAAGGTTATTTAAAATCACTGTAACAAAATGAGGCCAGAACAGGATAAAAAAAATAAAAGCTTATATAGTCCTGTGTTAACATCCAAACTCAAGAGAAACACAACAGTAATCAAAACTAGTAACACTAAAGAGCAAAATTATATAAAATTGTAACAATCTTAACAACATAGCTAGAGAGAACAAAGAGAGGTCAGCTCATGGTAATTACTAAGAGTACACATTCAATTAATTTTTTTTAAGTGGAAAAATAGGGAGCACTGCACACAATTAAAAGATTTTTACTACCTTCCCTCTGTTTCCTCCTACAAGCAGTCGTCCCTTTGTAACACCAGACACTATTCCCTGTACCTCTCACTCTTCTGTTTTTTGGGGACATCTAGAGCCCCTCCCTTTGACCTTTTCAGCCTGAAAGAGGTAATTCACCACATATGGAGTTTCTGGTGATGATGCTAATTGATATCTCTCTCTAGCACTTGTATTTTACCTGCTACACCCAGTATTGCCTTCTTCTCATCTGCATCATATTAGTAAATCACAACTGACTAATATAGATAATGCCTTCTCTAGTCTTCCCTGCTAGTGAGCAGTCTACTAGGAATTCTTGATTTTAAGTCTCTAAGTGAATAGCCTGGCATGGTTTTCACCCACTTGTGACAAATTCTCAGTTGTGAAATAACAATGCTACCTAGAGCACTCTAGGAACCAGATCTAATGAGGTAACCATTCACCAACCTTTAACATGCTTGGGGCAGACTATCTAAGAATATTCCAGTCCTGCACCTCTCCTGCTGTCATGCTGCTGCTGTTGCATTTTTGCACTGGAAACTCTAGGGTAAAAGCCATTAAGGGAAGGGGGGGAAAATGAGCTTCCAAAACTAGCCCTTTTTTTTGGCACCCATTCACACAGCTGGTATGAAACAAAATGAGTCTGCTGGCCCTTGACACAGATTTCTTCAGAAATCAAAAAAGAGGCAAAAGATAATGGCATAGGAGAGTCTGCTTAATGAGGTGTTATAGCTATACTTGGCCTGTTTCACCATTTCTTTCATTTTATTACATGTATCAGAGTGATAAGGAGCAAATTTTCTCACATTTTGCTTATGCACTATACAGTTGAAGCCTAAAATGGAACAGTATCTTGAGATTTATAGCAGGCTTTGTAAGTAAAGCAGAATGCTCCACTTAAGTTACGCCTATTTTCATCACGTGGTAACCATTTTCAGGAGCAAATTAATACCGAGTTTTATTCCTCAGTAGCAAGCATCCATTGCACCAGTGTCCACACAGTTGTTCCAACTGTGAGGCTGGGCCACAACCTGGAAGAACATAATTCAGAACAGTCTTGCACCTGCTTTGAGAAATTCAACATGCCTCCAAACCACATCCTTCAACAACAAAGTCTTTTTGTCAGGAGAACTGCTTCTGTCATTAGATCTGTCAAGCTGAGCCACAGAATGAGCTATTTCACTGTGTCTCCCTCAGTCAAGCTCAATTTGAGTTTTACAGTCCTTGATACTTGTGGGATATTTTCATAGAAGCCATTAACTTACTTTGCACTGGGAATTATGCTGCTTGGCAGAGGCTATCTCTCCTCATGATACCTTGATGTCCAAAGCTGAACCTAGTCTTGTAATGAGATGGCAAAAAGTAGTCATATATATTCAAAATGTTGTCCTGTGAGCCAGTAAGGCTTGAAAATATTTACCAATATGTCAAAATGCTTCTAGCTGAAAACCATTTCTAAACCATTCACTGTTTGCAAGTTTAATGGCTTAAGGCTTATGGGCTCATGAATCACTACCTTTCTTAGCAGCAGCATTTGAAATGTTGATACCTTAGCCTTGAAATAGAAGTGAAGGTACCACAACCTTTACAAGCTGTTATCGAAAGACATACTTTAAAAGCTCCCACAGAAGACTGAATGTGATAGAAGTAGCTGAGCAGGATGAAAGTAACTGAGCCAACTTAGTTAAAGTCATTGTTCACGTCTATGTTCCATTTTAGTGATTAACCTTCGGCTGGACAATGAATCATATTAAAGGAAGCTTTGATACTTACAGTTTGTCTGATAAAAAATCCAGATTACTTTAGAAGCAATGATGAGTATTTGGGAAACTATTAGTCTTATTTCAAATTACTGAATTCAACTATCAGGAGAAAATTTTTGAGAGCAATTCCATTTATCACAGATGAAAAAAAGAGATTGTACCATTCTTACAGTCCCAAGATTTTCAGCTGAGAAGATGTATGAACATTCATGACAAAAAAATTGCTAGAACCGATACATGTGCAATGAGTATCTCTAAGGTCAAGGAGGTTATGCCAGTAAATGGCAAACACTGCATTACAGAACTGTAAAATGAAATCTTAAGTGTATACTATACTAGAGAGATAACAGGGATGGAACAGAAACACAATAGCAAAACCAACTGGAATGAAAAAGAAATCTAAATAGTAAATAAAAAAATAATATTTCCATTAAATATGCTGCTATCAGTTGATTTATCTGGGCACTGCTAGGGGGCTATACACTGTGGGGTGTAAAATTATAAAATATATACATGCTTTGTCTACAACATCCTAGACAAATTAATGGAAACATAAATATGGTAAATAAATTCTGGTTTGGTTTTTACAAAACAAATAATGAAAACTCATTAAAATAAAATAAATTAATAAATGCAGTGAAATGCTGATGGATTTATCTGTTAATACTTTAAAACATATAGGAATTCACAGCTTCCTTTTTTTTTAATAAGTGGGCCCATCTATACATGCATTCATCAACCATGCTAGTGCAGATAACTTGTAGATCTGCCTCTTCACTCCCATCTCCTTGCAGACAGATTAAAATCCCAATCTGTTTCAAGCACCTCTCTAAGAATGGCTATGATCTCACCTCCATCAAGATAGATTAAAATTACCATTTTGCCTATTAGTCAACTCTTAACTCTTCATTTTGAGCTCCAATTTCTCTCCGGGCTCTCACACTGAACCATACAAAAATAACTGGCAAGATTCTATTTCCAAGATTATTTCTGTATGGCCATCTTTACAACTCAACACTTGCTCAATCTTGCATCACCTTGATTACTACAATTTTCTTCTCCAGCATTAATTTCATTTAATTTCCATTCATCCAAAATGCCATCTCAGTCAGCATTTTCAGCAATTATTCTGACCATGTGAATGCATTTATTCATTCTCTTTGAGTTCCTCCTTGTATTTGGGTTATTACTCATTCTTCACTCGTATTTGAGGTGAACTCCTTTAAACAGCTCCAAACTTCATTTTCCTTCCTCCTGATTTGTCCTTAAAACTTATCTATTATGATTTCTGCTGAGAAACTTGACAGTTAAGCTAATTGCCTATTTCTCCACCATTTATGCAAATGCTGCCATGTTTTAGAGGACCATGTGACTGCTAGCCACATTCTAAACAAAGAAGAACAATGTGTGGGTAACTAAGACTGGAGAAAAGCACCACTTAAATTATGCTGGAAGCCACAGCAGCAACCTTGTAGCCTGAATGAAGCAGATCAACATGCAACTTCATTGAATTCTTTCCCATCCACAAGCCAATGTAACTTCAACAAATGTATAGGGCTTATTTCCAGCGAGTTGTGCTGCTCGAACATGCCTATACTTGCCTCCTTCAGGGTATATATGTGATGTACAGTGATTTTTCACCACAGAATGAATATGATTTTCCAAAGAGGCATCTACACTGACCCTGCTCTAGCGAAGCCATTCCAGGTGCCGTGAGGTTTTAACATGCATGTTGCCAACAGGTCTAGTAAAATCATGTCAGCAGCAGATATGGTTTAGCATGTATGTTACAGGTAGGCTTTCAATTACAGTGTGAACAAATCCTGTGGCTGAGCCACTGACAGATTTACTTATGCTGTAGCAGTAAAACAATCAAGGTGGTCATATATTGCTCTTTACCACTACCTTGGAACAGTCCTGGAAGGCACAGATTGCCAGAACACACATACCTGACTGAGCTCACACATGGAAGAGTGAAGAGAGCAAGAAAACCAAAAAAACATCTGGCTCCCTTCTATTTACTTGGGAAACTTTTAACTCTTATACCACCCTGAGGAAGTGTTTTATCTTGACTTAGATATCTTTAAATCGACTTTCTTATCTAAAAGAAACAATATATTGTCCAATACCCTGACACGGTAAAACATCTTTGGACACTGCCACCACAGGTAGGATATTGCTGTGTAAGCAGTACAGGGTGGCAGGGGACAGGTGTGTGTGTGGTTAGCTTCAGATGCATCTTTAAGTATATTAGCAACTCTTTTCACTAATTCTCTTAGAGATTTCAGAAGCTTGACGTTTCCAGAGACCTTCGAGTGAGGCATCTCGTCCAGTTGAGAGTCGAGAGGCCAACACACCACTGGAAGCTCACAAATTCAGAGTGCTTCATGGGGAAAAAAAAAAAAAAAAAACCCCACAACAGAGTTCCCCACTTATTTTCTTCCTGCTGCAGTTATAAATAACAGCCACTAGATGGAGCTGCGCAGTAACAAATCTGATTTATGACCCACCCACCCCCCGAGAAGAGTTATCTTTTTCCTACAATTTGGACTAAACCTGACATATTTCATCGCTTCCTGATAACTCTTCTGAAAGATGGCATGAAATGCTTTCATTTACAAAAGCAAAATATACCTTGAGAAAGTGATCAGACACTAAATGAAAGGGAAAAATAAAAGAAAAAATACCAAAAAATAACTAAAAAAACCCCAAACAAATAAAACCCCCCACACATACAAAACCAAGAAACCAGCACCTCTCAAAGCTTTCAAAAGTCAAATAAATTTTAAAAGTGAACTGAATGACATTTTATCTGCTGAGACACATCAGATATCTTGCTTTGTTCTGCGAATCAGAAAACACAGCAGACTGTTTAGTGCTTGATCTTATTAGCTGCTGCAAAATAAATACAAGAGCTGTGAGCTCATGTCTTTGTAAAAAATAAGGTCTAGCACACACTAAAAGTGCAGTGACAGGCAAACCTATTTCCCATAAATGCCCTGGTGATGTACTTAATCCTGCACTTAAGATCTACTTACAAAAGAATGTTTTCCTGCTAACCCCATTGACACTAAACAGTTCTGTTAGCACAGAAATATAGTTGAAAACCTATCACCCTAACCTACCAGCACACAATTCGTCTGGCTTTCCAGAGATTAATTCTGTCCCAAAAGGGAAATTTCACCTGAATTCATCCCACATCTGTTGAGGCCAAGTTGCAACTCACTCCATGCCTGTGTATTCCTGGTCTGTATGCAACACTGTTAATTTCATCTCTGGCAGTGCAACAACAAAAAAAAAAAAAAAAAAAAAGATCTTCACATCTTCCTAGTGTTTTGCAAACTCCAGGTATTGCCAACACTTCACAAAATTAAAACCAAATTTTCAGCCTACCTCCAAAAGGCACAGCCGAGTCCTTTGAGCACAGATCTCTAAACAAAAGCACAGAAAAGGGGGTTTTGCCTGATTTATGAGAAAAGAAGATGCCACAGTCACTGTTGGTTTAGGTATACCAATTGCCTCAGCAACAGATCAAAACAGGGAGGAGATGTTAAAACAACCAAGTTGTCAATAAAGCAGCAAAGGCACTGCTGCACCTAACCTGGAAGGTGATGCAGGAGGCTGAAACTGGAAGTTGCTGCAGAAGGGGGCTGAAACAGTGGGCGGAGGAAACCATTCCCCCTCTCGTGAAGGATCTTCCTTGATCCCTTTCACCTGGAAACTAGCAGTTCTTTTTGTCACAGGATTGAAGTCCTGCAATCTTCCATGCTTTTGAATCTGCTCACACCTCAGCTGCAAAAGGCATCTGCGCTAGGGGAAGGAGAGGGTGCATTTCCAGGGCTAACTGGAAGTCCGAAACTCTCATGAGGACATTTCTGTTAAGAGCTCCATCGTCGGAGCCCTTTACCAGTGCATACAACCGTCTAGGTGTGTCATAAAATAAGAGTGCAGTGAGGGCGTACCATCTTCTGAGGTAGTGGCACAAACTCCAGGGGCTGCTTTTGTCACTTTACACACCGCTACAGAGTCTGTCACTGCAGAGAAAGAGACGCCCACCCTTCCGCTACCTCGGGGAGCGGGTGCTGAGAGAGCGCCATCGCCCAAGGAAAGCCCAGCGTCGCCCCGCCCCGCTGGAGGGCAGGCGGTGGCACGGGGACGCCCCGGGACACACGGCCCTGCCGCCACGTGCTCGCCTGTGACCGGCCGCGGCCGAGCTGCTCCGCTCCCGGCTCCGAAATGCCCCTTTTCGGCGTGCCCAAAGAAGTGGCCGTCGGGACGGCGATGCTGGGGGTCGCCTTTGCCACGGGGATGCTGGCAGGTAAGCGGCGCTTCCACGCACTCAGACAGGGTAGAGGGGGCAGCGCCCTCCTTTGGCCCCACCGCGGCCGAGACGGGGACTGCGGCGCCCGGGCAGACGCATCCCGAGGGCGGGCGGGAGCCGGCGGTACCTGGCGGAGCCAGGCGGCCGTCGGGGAAGCAACCCTCTCGGCGCTCCCCAGAGCGGGGCTGCCCTGCGGGCCGTGATTTCGCGGAGCTGCGACGATAAAGACATCTGTAAAATAGAGCCATTAACAGAAAATAAAATTACAACCTCAAAATAGAAGTATTCTTTAATAACAATTATCGAGACATGTGAAACTGATGAGTTTGTTTGTTTTTTTTTTTTATTTGGTAGGTTGGGTTTGGGTTTGTTTTTTTAATTTCTTAAAAATATTTGCCCCATTTGGTAAAACAAACATTAGATTCAATTCTGTATTTAAGTAGACAAGCAATAGTCCTTAAACTTCAGCTTTCAGCACCTACTGTTTTACATGCTTGTTTAATGCTGAACAAGCCTTTGAGCAATACCAGATTTTCCCTGGCTAGAGGGCAGGACACTATCAACAGCAGAACACAGAGCTTAAGAAGCATGAGCTGGCTGTCCTGAAGACCTGAGGCCTCTATCCATCTTCCAAACACGGTCCCAAGACTAAGAAAATGAAGTACTTCGTGTATGCTTTTCTTCTTACACTTGCCCTTTCAGTTTTGATGTGGTCACTTGTCCTGGAAGAATGCGACAGCTTGTAACCATCACGGTGGCCAGAGAAAACCGTAGTACCCAAACCTTTCCATTTCAGCCTTTGTAGACTTGAGCTGGATATCTTAGAGGTTTAAAAGGAGAAAAAAAAGATTACAGTCCACTGAGCTGCCCAGCTACATTGCATTTTCCTCTTTCACTGGATTTTTCAGTGTTTATTTAAGCCAGCAATAATTGAAATTTTTTTTTTTTTGGTAGGTAGAAGATACCCTTCTTTAGTTTTTGGGACACCCAAATCATCCATTGGTAAAAACAGCCCTCTCCAGCAGTACATATTGGATTATTCTTTGCGGGAACATCCAGTTCTAAAGAAGCTGCGTCTGGTCAGTATTTCATCCCACAGCACAGCTTTTCTTTTCAGTGCCCTTACCATTCCACTTAGGCCTTTTGGCATTACCTACACCTCTTCCTGAAGTGCTGGATTCTTTGTGTTACTCCTTCCTTCAACGTATTTATATGCGCATTCAAGTTTATTTTGAACTGATAATAGCCAGACTCTTCAATGTTCAGGGTTACCTAAATAAGTATTTAATAGTATTGGTACATATTTTAAGCATGTCTTTTTATGCATGGATCTCAAGCCCATGTGTTTGGGCTGCACCTGATTTTGACTTGAACATATGACTTCTGTTATTTAGTTGACATACAAGGAAACTGTCTCAAAGAGGTGATGTCCTTCAGCAAGGCTCAGAACAGATCTCCTGACTCAGGATTGAGTCATACCAAGTGAGACAGACTACTCATATATAAAAGAAATTACATGTTAAGAATTGGAACTGGTTGGTTGGAATGAACCCTAGAGGAAGAACCAAAATGGAAGGATATCCATTTCCATTCAACTGTTGCAGTACAGCTGTGCTTCTCCTGTTGACCCATCCTCAGTGCCCAGGGCCCTCCCACCTGGCGTTCACGGGCACAGCTCCTTCAGCTCTGTACTGTGTAGTCAGAACCACGTGATCTGACCTTTGGCAACAGACTTTAACCTAGCAGTTCATTAAACCTCCAAGACATGTAGGATGGTTATAAGGCATAAGCACAAATGTTATGATTGAATTGAAAAAAATGTAAATAAACAGACATCAAGGTCTTTCACGGTCAAAGGTTCTTCTGTGGTTCTCGATCTGTTATAGCTATTGTTGAGTTTGCCACAGCCATGGTAACGTTAAGGCGTAGTACTGCTTTGAAAGATTAGCCACTGTTAATGACACACACCCTGCCCTCCTTAGCAAGTCTTGAGTTTAAGCCAGTTTCTGGCTCATGAATTATGCACAAAGCCATCTCAAATGAGAGACATAAAGTATCTGTTTTTCCTGGGGTTTGTCTGGTTTGTTTTCCCCTAGGATACTGTTTTGGAAGCAAGAGTGTTTGTTGTAATGTGTTATTTCCCCCCCTTTCTAGCTCACTGCTGATCATCCCAGGAGTAGAATGATGGTGTCCTGTGACCAGGCTCAGCTTTTGGCAAATTTGGTCCAACTCATTAAAGCCAAGAAAGTTATTGAAATAGGTAAGAGTATCACTTTGCCATCTCTGTAGCAGAATAAAGCTCCTGGCTGTGCATCTCCAAATATGTTTACATAAGATATCTAAACATAGTAAGGCACTGCATACCCATCTTGGCAAATGGGTAGGCAAACTACAGTATGAAAAGTAGTATGTGATTTGCACTTACTTCCCACTTCCTCTATCTGTGCATTCAGTAATTCTGGCATCAGCTCTGAGGCAATCTGAAAAAATAAGATCAACAGATCACTTAGATCTCCAGCAGCTGCAGGACAGGGTGTTTTCTTTCCTTTCTGTATTAATTTCTCACCAGAAGGAAAAGTTTTAAGGCATGGGCCCTACATCCAACTCACTTTCCTTGATGCACCTAGCAGGATGTCCCAAAGCAAGACTGACTGAGCAGCCAGGTATGAGTTCCTACCATCTTTCTTCTTGGTCTAGCTGTTAGGATGCCCTGCTACTAGGAGACTCTTGGGGAAAGCCAACATGAAGCTTGGCTTAAAAGATTTTTTTTTTAATTAAAAATTTCTTCCAACCTACTGCCACATTAAAATGGAGGGTAAAGCCTTTTGAGTGCATAAATGATTTACTGTCCTTGGCTCATTTGGGGGCCCTGAAGTTCACTATTTAGAGTTGGGGTTTTTTTCACAATATGCTAAATGTTGATGAGTGTTATGATTTTCTTAGGTGTTTTCACAGGTTATAATGCCTTGAACATGGCACTTGTCCTGCCAGATAATGGCAAAGTTATTGCTTGTGATATCAATGAAGACTACATCAAAATTGGAAGGCCACTGTGGAAGGAGGTAAGCAGCATCTTTTCTCTGTTTGGGAAGGCTGCATTTGCATGTTAAGGGATTTTGGTATCTTAGACTTTCACTTTCACCCACAAGCATTCATAACATTAAAAGAGGCTAAGACAGTTTAGTTTGGAAAGACAAAGTACTGTCTGGAACCTAGAAATACCTGAACACCAGGCAGTCCCTGTGTAAAACTTATTAACAGGTTAGTTCTTGACAATTTTCATCAACTCTTTCCTCTTTTTCATTCTAGGCAGGAATAGAGCATAAAATCGACCTGCGGATTAAGCCAGCAATTCATACACTTGGTAAATAACCTAAAATACCTCTTTATTTTTCCCTGCCTTTCCTAGAAATAGGACACAT
This sequence comes from Indicator indicator, assembly GCF_027791375.1. Lineage (NCBI taxonomy): Eukaryota > Metazoa > Chordata > Aves > Piciformes > Indicatoridae > Indicator > Indicator indicator. Next base: position 20,471,517 of record NC_072016.1, on the reverse strand, counting down.
ATACAATACCGATGAAATCTAAGACCAAATATGTGGATGTGATCCCTTTGCTAACAGTGAGACAGCTTCTCTTTTTTTTTTATTTTTTGTTAATGAAAAAACAACAATCAGGCAACTTCACATCTTCAAAAGTTCACAGTTTTCCTATATACTAACAGAGGGGAAGAAAACATTTGTTATATGTAGTGGAATCTACTGGTCACTCACCTGTCCTGTCCATCACCTTGTTTAATCTATGAATTACTATTGCTTCTGGGAAAGCTGCTTAAAACAGATTAATTAGACAAAAACAAATTTCTCTTAGCCATTGTCCATTCTAAGCAAGTATTTTTTATAGACAGGAAGAGTTTTCTGAAAGGGCTGAGGTGCAGAAAAAACGCAGACACCACTACAAAACTTAGATTGAATTGTGTCCAGAGGAGTTAAAATTTAAGATGTGCCAAAAGCATTTAAGACTATTAGAAAAGCAATTACTTTTCTCATTCAAGAAAAGAGAAGATGAGGGGCAGAGGAATACTAATAATCTGAAAATGCAAGAAACGTGCTAGGAATAGAGAAGGCAGAAGGATTTCCAGCAAAGTTGTTTGATGGATCCACAAATCCCTCCATAACCTTGTATTACTGCCAAATTCATCCATCCTTTCTAAAGGGTGAAATACTAGCAGTCTGCTAGGATGCACTGTCCTTGAAGTCTGATGGACAGCTTTGTCTAGGCAATGCTTCAGACAAAAAGATCCTCTGTTGGCAGAGGATAAGGGCAGGTTTGAGGAGTGGCTGAGTACCTTAGGAAGGCAGCAGTCAGCCCTTCTGCAACTGGTCATTTGGAGTTCTCAGTCCATTCGGGAGAACTTAAAATTGAATTCACTTGCCTTGGCCAAGAGAGGGATTAGTTACAGCAATCTTTTGCTGTTATAAAGATCTCTCACAGGGTTTGTTTGTAACTTGTATCATGACACTTGGTTATCCTAATATGTTTAAGAAAACATGTGTTTTCAATTAGCTTGAAGATTAGGTGAAGGCATAGGGTGTGTTCTGTGACAAACCACTTGACTTGTTTTTACTGCACCTTTCATCAGACCCAGCTGCGTTCTGCAGGTTTAGAACTACTCCATGAACTTCCAAGTAGGCAGAACTCAGAAGTGAATGTTTTATGGCATACCTCACATCTAGATAAGTTTCTGTGCGATAAGCTTTTTTAGTAATTAGCTGTAGAGAAATAGGCTGCCTGGTCAAGATACCAAACCCATTATTTAATCAGAACTTTGACACAAATTGATGACTTCCTCCTACACAGCATTGACCAGGGTGTAATGACTCACTTTGTTGCTCATCTAGATGAACTCTTGGCCAGTGGAGAAGCAGAAACCTTTGACTTTGCTTTCATTGATGCGGATAAAGAAAGCTACAATGAGTACTACGAAAAATGTATGCACCTCATAAAGAAAGGGGGAATAATAGCTATTGATAATGTAAGTACTGCAGTTGTAGTGGTAGTAGCACAGTGAGTTACTGCTTTTGATTCTGGGAAAGGAGAAAACCCACAGTGGATTTCTGCTGATGTGACTTCTGACCTACAACTCAGTTTCCAATTGTTTTTTCCAAAGAAGGCTTTTAAAATTAAACAGAAATTCCTAAAGAAAGCTTTAGGAAACACTAATATAGGCAAGAAATAACACTGTGCAGAAGTAAGAAGTAATGTGTTAAATTTGTTAGTGCATAAACAATCTGTGAAACAGAAACTTACCAAAATTGTTGTAATTTGTTACAGAGAGCGCTCTCTATTATTGATTTGTCTTGTAGTGCATTTTCTACTATGTACAGTATCTAGGTAAGATCAAAGATAGCACTTGTAATCAGTAACTACTAGTAAGTTACCAATTAGTAACTTTTACTAGAAACAAAGAACAATTTTAAACTTCAAGCACCTGCAGGGTTATGGTGGCAGCTGAATAGGATCTGTTTGGGTTTTATTATTTCAGCTTCTAATTTGCAGTAGAATTACAATTAGCCAATTCTGTGGACTCCCAATTGTGCTTGCTTCTGAGAGTTCCATGCCAGAGACCACTAAAAATCTGAAATACAATTAGCAATATCTATTTCTAGAAAATATGCAGGACCTTTTCCAAAGCTTCCTTTGTGGTCCAAAGAACATATTGGGACAAATGAAGTGCATGATGTTTCCTTTTTTTTTTTTTTTTTTAATAGGTCCTTTGGAAAGGAAAGGTGCTAAAACCAAGAAGGGGTGACTTGGAAACCCAGAGCATCCACCACCTCAACGAGAAGCTTCTCAGAGATGCACGCATCAATATCAGCATGCTCCTAATGGGTGATGGCCTCACATTAGCATTCAAGTTGTAACTGGAGAAAGTCCAACAGATGGGAAACAACAAACAACATCAAATCATCAGGGAAAATGCAGGCAAAGCAGTATCAGATATGGTTATTTAATCTACATCTCCACTGGACAGCGTAGCCTGGGAAAGTAGACTTCAGGAGCAGCAGGATCCTAAGGATAGTTAAGTAGGGAAGAGAGACTTACTTTTAGATCTAATGTGGTTTCTAATCTTAATTGTAATAAAGTAAGAAAACATACATGAGGTGGTTGTTGTAATGTAGTGGCTGAAAAAAAAAATTAAAATCTCCCTTTGTAGAAGTTCCAGGTGAATCAATAAAGTAATTTTCTTTCCTAAAATAGGCTACTGAGAATAAGCTGTCCTACTATCAAAATAAAAATAAATGTTTACTAATGTTAAAAGTCATAACAGAAAAATGGATTTTTAATTAAATATTCATGACATCAGGGAGATTGCCAGCCTTCTCAAAATAGTGATGTTGAAAGTGCCTGGTATTCCTTGAAGGGTACTACATAAGAAGGCTCAATTATACGTCATCTAGGGGGAAAAAAAAAGGTTATATTGAAAAGCATGTCAAAGCACACACAGGATTTCCAATACAGGGCACTCCCTAAACCCTTATGTGCCAGGACAGCCTTTACCTTAGGTAACAGTGCAGGTTCTAGTTTTTTTAAGTCAAAATAAGGAAGAGCAAATGGGCAAGCAGGAAACCAAAACAATTCTTCCTCTTTCTCCCTCCCACCTGTCCCCCAAAGAAGCAACTTGCAACTTCCTAGGAAACAAACACCTAGCAGGTACAGAATATTGGCATCAGGTTTCCAGAAGGAAAATGATAATTGTATGAGAATGCAATACAGCTGTCAACTGTGTATTCAGTTACTGCAAGCAGAGATTCCCTTCCCTAGGCAGCATCTAACAAAATGATGTTTTTTCTTCACCTAGTATTTTTCCTATGGTATTCTTAACTCCTATTTAACTTCATATGCTGTTGTCATCCATTACGCTTAGTGATGCATTCTACAAAATTTTCAATCAAGAAGCAGTTGTTGAAAAAGCTCACCTTGCCTGGGACTAGAGAAAGAGAATTAAGTAGGCAAGAGGCATATTGAAGAGGCTAGAGAATAAGAATCCAACTAATGGCTTCTTTCTATGGTGAATTACAAATAGCAATAATTAATTTTAGGGCTTTTTATTTCAGCCTGAAATTCTCACTGCAAAGAAAACCTAGTTAAATAAGAAAACACAACTATCATTTATAATAATGATCTATAATCATTTATAGACAAAAGCTCCACTGGATACTGTTTTGGGGGACTGATACACTGAAAGGGTATCATGTATATTGAGGAACAAAGTCACTTAAGAGTTGGCCCCCTGTAGGGAAGCTGTATCAGAGCTAAGAGCTTCTTCCATTTGCTTAAGCAATGCACTTGAATGATTCAAGGCACTGAGAACAAAGATTTCAAGTCTCAAAATTGTTGAAGTCAGCTACTTGACTCATATTTTTGAAATTTTGACTGGCTTGCTTGGATTCTGATAAGGTGCAGATCAGGGCACAGGTCTTACCTGGCTCAAACACTTGGAATCATAGAACGGGCTGGGCCAGAAAGGACCTCCAAAGGTCATCTAGTCTGACCTCCCCGCAGTCAGCAGGGACATCCCCAACTAGACCAGGCTGCCCAGGGCCTCATCAAGCCTCAGTTGTGGTAGTGTACTGCAGTAGGAGAGTAATGAAGAAAGGATGGTTTCCGACTAGAGCTACAAGTGAGGAGATGTCAGTTCTACCTCTACTTCTTTCACTTAGGACTGATTCAGCAGAGGATGTCTAGATGTGCTTAAGTACTTCAAACAATTGCAGACTAGCTGATGTAAAATAAAATCCGTCCCTCAGAGAAGGCCAGGACAAGGTATGCATGGCCCTTAAATGAGATTTTAAATAGGGCACGAACCTTGCCCAATTTTGTTTTACCCTCAGAGCTTCAATCCTATGTGTGCCTCCATTTTCTTATCTGGTTAAAAGAAATAACACCTTACTAAAGTCTTAATGGCCATAATAGCTCTCAGATGGAGTGGCTAAAGGAATATACAAGATCATTTTATGTTTGCACGCAGAGCTTCTAGCTGTGGTGTACATTGTGATTTTACTTTTTAAGTAGATAAAAAAAATTGTAAGGGTTACAAACATGAAAGGAGACACTAACAGCTGGAGCATCCTCTCAAATATTCCTGCTTTCAGAGAATGTAGACTGACCTGTCCTAAAAATACCATGATGGCCTTTCCCAAACATTCAGAAGTCACTTGAAGATTGATCACAGACTCTGTTTAGTTACTAATTTCTAAGTTGCAAGAATCCTCTTAGTAAAGCTGAGCCAAAAAAAAAGGACAAGCCCTGTTAAGTAACATTTTAGCAACATTCAAAACCAGACAAACAATCATAGTTCATTAATTGAAAAACTCCTGCTCCTCAAATGGTGGGAACTCGCAAAGTCTCTGTCACCGCATCTAGAGGAAGACATTTCAAGAACCTGAGGCTAAAGCCACATGCAGGGGGCTGGCATTTTGCCTCTGCTTTGGATTCTGCTCCATTTTAAATATGCAGAGCATAGTGTGAGCATTTAATCAAACCTGTCTCCATCCTGATCACGTAATTACCATTAGAAAGAAAGCAATGTGTCCCTAAACTATAGATTGATGAGCCATCTGTAAGCTGAAACAAAGAGCAGAAGGAAGCTTAATTGAATCAAATATTTAGAATACATTACATTCTATCTTGTAGTTACTCAGAAGTTGGCCTTCTCTTCAGGCTTCTATCCTGCACATCTGGAATTAATTTCCACTAACTGCATTTACTCCTTCAACCTTACTATAAAGTGTCTGCTGATAATATATTAAGGTTTCATTCAAGTTGTGACTCACCTTTAGGGAATTTGTGGGGACAATGGGAATTCAGGTTTGCATTAGGTGGTGACAGTGGACCTCATGGTAATACAGCATACGTCTTTGTTTTCTCTAGTGGTGAGATTATATATGGGAGCTTATGGATCTGCCCAACCCTCCCAGGTGGCACAACTGCCTGAGCTCACATTGTAGTGGCTCAGAATTTTCCACCCCTAAAGAGGAGCTGACATGGGGGGTACAGCTGTTGCTCAAACCCTACCAGCCAGCTGTTCACACAACACTGGCATCTCTTCTAGTTGCAAGGATTGACTCTGGAGAGGCCATCAGAGGTGACAAATACACAGCTGAAACTTGCAAATGGGGTTGAAGGATAGTGCATTAAAATCAATCAATCAACCAGTCCCCTTAGTGCAGTAACTCCCTGAAGCCACCATGAGAATAAAAGCATGTAAATCCTAGCTACTGATCTGGTATCTCAGTCCCTGGTCCAAAGATGTCACATTTGAAATGGTGTGGTAGGATACTCTTATGGGTGACAAGGAAAGGAACAGAAGACTGTTTCAGAGCAGACTTTGAATCTCTAGTAGCTAATTAAGTACACAGCAATTGCTTGGCAGTGTTGCCATGCTCCCGTTTTGTGCTGGCCTTCTTTGATACACCCAAGGGAAAGATAGCAAGAGCTTATCTACAGTTTGGAAAACACTCAGGACTCAGACTGGGTGTCTCCAAAAAGAAACTCACTGTGCAAGGGTAGACACAGCAGTTCTTGAAAGCTCAAGGATCACTTCTGCATCTTCAGTGCTGTGGCTCTTGATCACACTGGGACGTGGATGGGACAAAGCAGGGAGCATCATCAGTCTCTCACATGGGGGCAGGCCTAAAGAAAAACTGAGCTTCTGGCTGTAGCATACCTTAGAGGCAATTGTCTGAACCTCTGATACTGTTGCCCCTCCTTTTAACAAGCTCATTGAGTGTTTTTAATCTGTTTGAGTTGAGCCACATTACACACAGACTACACTTTCTGTGAATTGCTGCTCATGAAAGACAATTAGCAAGCTTTCCTGATAAAGCCCTTAGGATACACAGGAAAAGGAACACGAATAAAAATTTCATCCAAATCTCCTGCTCTGAAGCATGAGCAACTCCCCGTACTCCCCAGAAGCCTAGCAGCTCAGACCTGAGGCACACACCACAGCTCAGGCACTGCAGTCTTGATGATATTTGGGTGGCAACTGCAGCAAGCACCATTATCTTGCAGCAGGTGCATTTTTGATGACATAGGAGAACAGCCAGCCTTATCCCTGTTTGTGTTCTCTTTATCACTTGAAGAAATCCATCCTATATGGCCACAGCAGGGGTAAATAAAGAAAGATACCAGTACTGTTTTAAAAGACTGTTCTTCCTACTGGTTGAGATGAAAACAGCTTGGTTTTGTCTAATCATACAGAAACTGCCTCCTCCATTTCTTGCACTACCCTTGCACTACCACAAGGAACATGACCATGCTGAGCAGCTCCATGTGTTCTTCCAAACAACAGGAATGCCGACACATTTGAATAATCTGTGGGAGAGGGGAGAGGAGAGGGGAGAGGAGAGAGGAGAGAGGACAGAGAGGGGAGAGAAAGGAGAGAGAGGAGAGAAAGGAGAGAAAGGAGAGAAAGGAGAGAAAGGAGAGAAAGGAGAGAAAGGAGAGAAAGGAGAGAGGAGACAGGGGAGAGGGGAGAGAAAGGAGAGAGGGGAGAGGGGAGAGGGGAGAGAGGGGAGAGAGGGGAGAGAGGGGAGAGAGGGGAGAGGGGAGAGAAAGGAGAGAGGGGAGAGGGGAGAGGGGAGAGAGGGGAGAGAGGGGGGAGAGGGGGAGAGGGGGGAGAGGGGGGAGAGGGGGGAGAGGGGGGAGAGGGGGGAGAGGGGGGAGAGGGGGGAGAGGGGGGAGAGGAGGGAGAGGGGGGAGAGGAGGGAGAAGAGGGAGAGGGGGGAGAGGGGGGAGAGGGGGGAGAGGGGGGAGAGGGGGGAGAGGGGGGAGAGGGGGGAGAGGGGAGAGAGGGGAGAGGGGGAGGGGGGAGGGGGGAGGGGGGAGGGGGGAGGGGGGAGAGGGGGGAGAGGGGGGAGAGGGGGGAGAGGGGGAGAGGGGGGAGAGGGGGGAGAGGGGGAGGGGGGGAGGGGGGGAGGGGGGGGAGGGGGGGAGGGGGGAGGGGGGAGAGGGGGGAGAGGGGAGAGGGGAGAGGGGAGAGGGGAGAGGGGAGAGGGGAGAGGGGAGAGAGGGGAGAGAGGGGAGAGAGGGGAGAGAGGGGAGAGGGGAGAGAGGGGAGAGAGGAGAGAGAGGAGAGGGGGGAGAGAAGGGAGAGAGGGAAGTGAGGAGAGAGGGGAGAGAGGAGAGAGAGGAGAGGGGGGAGAGAGGAGAGGGGGGAGAGAAAGGAGAGGGGGGAGAGAAAGGAGAGGGGGGAGAGGGGGAGAGGGGGGAGAGGGGGGAGAGGGGGGAGAGGGAGGAGAGGGAGGAGAGGGAGGAGAGGGAGGAGAGGGAGGAGAGGGAGGAGAGGGGAGAGGGGAGAGGGGAGAGAGGGGAGAGAGGGGAGAGAGGGGAGAGAGGGGAGAGAGGGGAGAAAGGGGAGAAAGGGGAGAAAGGGGAGAAAGGGGAGAAAGGGGAGAGGGGAGAGGGGGGAGAGGGGGGAGAGGGGAGAGAGGGGAGAGAGGGGAGAGAGGGGAGAGTGAGGAGAGAGGGGAGAGAGGGGAGAGAGGGGAGAGGGGAGAGAGGGGAGAGAGGGGAGAGAGGGGAGAGAGGGGAGAGAGGAGAGAGGGGAGAGAGGGGAGAGAGGGGAGAGAGGGGAGAGAGGGGAGAGAGGGGAGAGAGGGGAGAGAGGGGAGAGAGGGGAGAGAGGGGAGAGAGGGGAGAGAGGGGAGAGAGGGGAGAGAGGAGAGAGAGGAGAGAGAGGAGAGAGAGGAGAGAGAGGAGAGGGGGGAGAGAAGGGAGAGAGGGAAGTGAGGAGAGAGAGGAGAGGGGGGAGAGAAAGGAGAGGGGGGAGAGGGGGGAGAGGGGGGAGAGGGGGGAGAGGGGGGAGAGGGGGGAGAGGGGGGAGAGGGGGGAGGGGGGGGAGAGGGAGGAGAGGGGGGAGAGGGGGGAGAGGGGGGAGAGGGAGGAGAGGGGAGAGAGGGGAGAGAGGGGAGAGAGGGGAGAGAGGGGAGAGAGGGGAGAGAGGGGAGGAGGAGAGAGGGGAGAAAGGGGAGAAAGGGGAGAAGGGGAGGGGGAGAGAGGGGAGGGGAGAGAGAGGGGGAGAGGGGAGAGGGGAGAGGGGAGAGGGGAGAGAGGGGAGAGAGGGGAGAGAGGGGAGAGAGGGGAGAGAGGGGAGAGAGGGGAGAGAGGGGAGAGAGGGGAGAGAGGAGAGGAGAGTTCTGGGGAGGGATTTCTGATGAAAATCCAAACCAAAAGCACTGAGCAGGAAACAGCAAAGCAAATGCTTCCCCCTTTGCACACTTAAGCTGTAAATGAGCTTTTCCTGCCATAGTAAGCCCTGAAGTTTATAATTTTTTCTTTTTCTCTTTGTCCATCGGTTGCTCAGCTCTCTGGTCTGCCAAGCCCTTCCCCAGGGCAGTGATGCTTCTCTACTGCTGCTGCATATTGTGCCCAGTGATTTGCACTGGGGTGAAAGTCTCTGCACAAACATAAAGCATTACCCCTGCATAATTCCAATCACACACAACTTGATCTCATGCATTTGCAGCTACTCATGTTTTCTAAGTCACCTGTTTTATAATAATAACTTTAAAAGCAATGTTTTGAAAAAGGAAATGAACAAACATAAAACCTGTAGAAGAGGGAAATTAATGTGGGATTTTAGACAAGTTATTTATCTTCCTTTTTGGCTCAGTGCAATACTGTAGGGATAAACACATAACTAGCTGCTTTAATATTTACTCCTATTATAGAAAAAGTAAACATTGATGATAAGTCACTGCTTTCCAGGATTAGATTTCATATTTTAGAAACTGCTTTAAATTAATGCAGAAGCAAACATTATCTCTTCTTCTTATTCATATATTTCCCTAATGAGTTCCAAGCAAATTGTGCCTACTTATATTTTATTATTTTAAATAATTAAAACATTTTATGGAGGCAACTAAAATTCTCCCCAGAGTTAGCAGAAAGATTATTGATTGAACAGATCTCAAGCTACAAGACATAAATTATTATTTAGTTTAAAGGCTCATAATTTTAATCCTATTCAGCTACTGAAAATCCAAGAGATTTAATTTTTACAGCAACTTTTTGAGTTACACTAGGGTGAGGACTTGGATTATGTTGGTGAGCTGAAAGTAGCAACTTTTTGAGTTCATGAAATCAGATTTTCAGAAGATTGTTAATGAGAGAGTGTTACTGCTGCTGTCACAAGTAAATGCAATGCCCAGCTACTGAATGCATACATGACAGCACAGTGTTCATTACCCAGGACAGAGCCTGGCTCTACATTCACAACACCAAGAATTGGAATCAAAACCACAAATACAAAACATCAACAGAAATAGTCCACTCTGAGTAGAGAACTGGTTCACAGGACACACAGGCTCTGTGCATCGTGTTGCGTGGCATGGTCACAGAGTCCCATAGGGTTATGACTCAGATGTTACTGGCCTGTGGCACAACCTCTAGCAACAGAAAGGGAATTTCTACCAGCATGCAAAAGAACAAACAACCAAACCAACCAAATAACAATAACCAAAAAAAACCCAAAAGAGACATCTTTTTCACAGACGGGTGCAAAAAATACTGTAGAAAAGAAACAAATACTTGCAAATCCACACAGAAATGACTACCAGTAACAACTGAAGGTAAAATTTAGGCTTCTTTTTAAGCAAACCAGGATAGAACCTCTTGCTCACCCATGATGTCACTTGTATCATTTAATGTGTGGAGTTTTATCAGAAGGTACATATGAGTTTTCATTTAAGCAAAACATGGATCTCCTTGGAGCAGCTATTAAAAAAGAAAGGAAAAAGGGAATTAAAAAGTAAACTAAACAGAAAGAAAGAAACTATAAACTAAAAAACCCCAAACTAAAAAGAGAGAATCAAAACAAACAAACAAAAAAGGAAAAAGAAAAACACAGAGGAGAAATTACAAAAATTAGGCAAATTGTACCTAAAGAACCAAAATGCTGACTTCTAAGCATTATTGTTTACCCTATAGGGCCTATTCTTTTCCCTGTAACAGCTAAATTCACATGGGCTGTGGGTCAATGTCCTGGTTTTGGCTGGGATAAAATTAATTTTCTTCCTAGTAGCTGGTATAGTGCTGTGCTTTGGAATTAGTACGAGACTAATGTTGATAACACACTGATGTTTTCATTTGTTGTTAAGCACTGTTTATGCTAAGTCAAGGATTTTTCAGTTGCTCTTGCCCTGTCAGTAAGAAAACTGCAGGGGCACAAGTGGGAGAAGACACAGCCAGGACAGATGACCCAAACAGAGTGAAGGAATATTCCATACCATATCACATCACATCCTGTGTAGAAACTTGGGGGTAGTTGGCTGGGATGGGCACATTGGTACTTGGCAACTGATTGAGAATTGGTCAGTGGGTGGTGAGCAATTGCACTGTGCATCACTTGTCCTTCTTCTGTTTTATTTCCCTCTCTTTTTATCTTCTTTTTCTTTTTTTTTAATTACCTTTTTTAATTAAAAAAAGTCAAATATTAAACTGTTTTTATCTCAATCCACAAGTTCTATTTGGTTTTCATTCTCCTCTCCATTCCACTGGGGTGATTATGGAGGTGTGAGGAAATGCCTGCAACTAGACACCAGTCTAGTTGCTGGCTGGGGTTAAATCATCATGCTCAATGCTTGCTCTATTTCTTTATAAGGTACGTATTTCTGCAATTGCCTACTACAAGTCAACATTGCAGATGTCTGCTACAGGTGAAAACCTGGAAGGCAGGAGGAGTAGTAACAGCTGCAACCAGCAGAAGTATAAAGTTGTGTCAGATGACAACGGACACCTCTGAATCCAGGTGGAGCTGGCTACATACAAGGGACAGGGAGGCAGCAGTGAGACCTTCACACTGCTCCATGTAGAAGTACCCATCCCTGCCTCCACCTATGACAAAGTTCATCTCCACAGCTACAGGTGAGTAAAAGTGCCTCAGATGCCTTCACCAACAGCTTCCACCTAGCCACTGATAGCTCCTCAGCCTCCTGGGCACATCAGCAGGGTATTACTGTGCCATTTCTGCAGTGTCACCTTCAACGTCCTCTAGCCATCTAAATATCAGCTGCTATAAAACACTCCCCTAAGACACTAATACATTATTTCAGTGTAATTAGTGTGGTCGTTCCAAAGCAGAAAGCCACAGTTAATTGTGCAACTACTGTGCCATCATGTATTATATCAAAGAGATTAATACAACCTGAAAGAAATTGCAGGGCCCTCCTTAGATTTCTTTGAAGAACAGAGCTAGGTTATGTTCTAGTGAGCCTCAAAGACATCCCCAATGCAGAGCAACAATAATTCCTTCTTAGAGAGAAATTACAAAACAATATTTACTATGTCAAACTCCTGATAAAACAGGTCCTGTACAAAAAGCTACAGTTTCTCAACAAGTGTGTAGAGCAAGCTCTTATGTCTGCTCTGAGCCTTCCCACGGCTGTTGTGAATTTTAGGTACAGTTATTTCCTGGGAACTATTCCCACCAATAGAACAGACTAAATACATTTGCACGAGTAATCTTAATTTTGACCATCCCTATGACATATGGACATCATAATACAGACTTTAATTTTATGATCAATAATTTCTGCATTATACCTCTTGTATGTGTTCCTTCCTGACTTTATTAGATCTTGTTTTACTTCTTTTGCCTTGAAGCCAATAAACTGAGAACCTATAAACAGAAAGCTATTTGGCTTCAGGCAGCCTGTGCAAGTAGAGAATTCCTAGGTCTCAGAAGAGCCATGCAGCCTTGTGCCATGGTCACATTTCTCCAGCAGAAGACGTGGAGCAAACTAGGGAGCCACCAACATAGATTTTAACTTCCTTTTCTGTGTTTAATTATCTTCTCTTTCTGTTTTGTGTTTATCTTTATAAACAATTTGATGGTAACAGCTACAGCAACTCTAAATCATCTCAACTAACTCCATGTACTTTTCCTCCAAGGGATCAAAGGCTGTCAAGTAGAAGGGAAGAAAAACAGAGGAGAGGGAACAATGGATTTTCCTATCTTCACATTTCTCCTGTGAAAGAAATTATTAAAATTAAAGCCTTTCATTTCCTGGAAAGTTTACTTCTCCACCTCCTTTTCCTTCTCTCCCTTGCTGCTAACCAGGATGAGGTTCTTGTGCCTGAAACCCTGCCCCCCAGGTAGTCAATTGCTGTGTTGTGTGCAGCTCAGCTCACATGGCCAAGGCAGGCACATTCCCACTCAAAACAAACACCAACACAGCTGTGCATGTGGGGAAGGTTGCTACAAACGACTGCAGTGAGACTTGCCTGGTACATTTCTTTGCCACAGCTTCCTACCAAAAAAAAAAAAAAAAGCAGTAGAAAATCCACACTAAAGTACAGTACCTTGAAGAGGTATTTCATAGAACCATAGAATTGTTTTGGTTGGAAGAGACCTTTAAGATCCTCAGATCCAACCATTATCTAGCTACCAAGCCTCGTTCTAAACCACGTCCTTAAGCACCAGATTTATGCATCTTTTAAACACCTACAGGGATGGGGATTCAACCACCTCCATGGGGACCCTATTCCAGTGTCTAATAACCCTTTCAGTGAAAACGTTTCTCCTAATATCCAAACTAAATCTCTCCAGGTGCAACTTGAGGCCATTTCCTCTTGTCTTACCACGTTACTAGGGAGAGGAGACCAACACCCACCCCATTACAACTTCCTTGTGAATTGCAGTTTACTTTAATTCATTTCATAAAACATTGACTCTCAAAACACTGAAGAGAACCACTAACACTTACCTGCTGCTCTCTCTGCCAGCAAAGACACTGCAGCTGGTAATGCAGAAGGTGATTATTTCCACTTGCCACATCCACAGGGATGTCTTTCAGAGCTGGTCCAGAGCAAAACTGATGAACCTCCCAGGTATGACAGTGAGTAGCCTGCATCCAAACACTATTACAGTAAGCAAAACTACCCCCTCCTCTACTATGGGCAGGCTTTAGTCCAGGTTAAAGGACACCCACTGAGCACCACCACAACCAAGAGAAGGCAGAACCACTCCCTGCCCTGCTTCCAAAAGCACATTCTGCCAGCTGCAGAAGTAAAAGTCATACCAGGTTACTTTCATGATCAGTTGGAATCCACCAATTCCACTCAACAACATAACAAGGAAAAAAAAATCACTGTAACTCTGAATTTGGCCCAAGACAAGGTCCAGCCCCCTGCACCAGGGCAGCTGGCAGTGTACCTGTTCCTCACAGACCCCAGCAGCTGAGGGCCTGAACAAACCTAGCAAAGATGGGTTTGCATGCTCTGCTTGGGCAAGGAAACAAGGCCCCAAAGAGTGGAGCTGGACAAGATAAGGCACCCTCCAGTAGCAGGTGGTGGCTTTTTGGCAGCTAGTGTGCCCAGTCCTCGTCAGCAAGCACTTCACAAAATTGAAGGCAGGACATTCCTGTGGAAATCAAGGGATCTTGAGCCTTTTGGAGGTTTCTACAAAAGTGTTGTCAAGTCAGAAGGAGGCCAGCAGTTATGAAGATAACTTTCTTCATTAATTAAGAGGCGATGCACCCAGGAACCAGCTGCCATCCAGTGTAGAGAACCGGGCCAATCACTCCGAGGCCATTGCACTCCCGGCACTCTTAGACATGGGGCTGAAGGACATCCGAGTGCCAACGTACGCAGGGGGCTCCCTCCTCTGATGCTATTGCTCTAGCTCAGAACCAGGCTTAGGCTTACCTCAGCCTGTGTTCCCCCGCTGGCTGAGGAAAGGCTCCCATGACGTGCCTAAGGAAGCAGCGCTCCGGGCGCTGCCACCTGCGAGGCTCCCCAGAAGGGCCAGGGGACACGCGCGGCCACCAGATGGCGCCTTTAGCTCGCGGCCAGGAGGGCAGCGCGGGGCGGCGCCGCCGCCTGGTTTTCCCCGAGCGGGAGCAGCCTCAGCCGGGTCGGTCGCATCCCTCCTAGCTACCACAGCAGCAGTAAGAGGATTGGGTCACTTAAGACAGTAAATTACAACATTTTGTCAGCAGTTGCAGGGGAAAAGGTTTCGATTGCATCTATGCAGAAAAAAACACCACCACACCCCACCTTGCAGCCAAGCCCTGAACATAACAAAACTTGTCATTTCTTAAACGAAGAAGTGTTCCTAATAGACTCAGTTAAGGTGTGCTTTTAGTAATGCCACCATGGAGCAGTAAAATAGCCAAGGATGGAGCTCACTGGTTCCTTGTAAGCTGCTTCCTCAGCTCTCTCACCCGTGCTAGGTCCAGATTCCGGGTGAGTACTTAAGACTATGCTAGCACATCCAAACCTACTCCATGAAGCCCACCAACATCAGAGAGGTTACATAATAGCCATTTAGTATTTTAGTGCTCATAGGAGCACAGGCAAAGTAAACAAACAAAAAAGATACCAAGTTGCTATCAATGCAAAACCATTAAACTGAGCCATTCCTTCAGCATTAGGATCTTTCCCCATCATTCCAGATCAAAGAATATCCCATTAAAAGATCCGCAAACTTTTTTTAAAAGAGTTCTGATGTGTGTGCTACTGTTATCCAGCAGTAATTGTACTGCAAGTACTGCTGGATTTTCCACATAATATTCTCTTTTAAAAAACAGATCCTGTGGTAAAGGTCAAATATTTGATGCTGGAAAACAGACTGCTTGCTATTGCTAGCAAAAAAGCTCAGAGCTTTTCTGAACACCAGGAAATAAGTGTAGATATGAACTGAATACCAGTGTATAATGCCTCACAAATTTTTAAGTTTTAATTGCCTGTTGATGAGCACACACCCTGCTGGGTAAAGCACTGGGTGGACAAATGGGCCCAAAGAGTGGTGGTCAAGGGAGTTAATCCAGATGGCAGCCAGTCACAAATGGTGTTCCTCAGGGCTGTGATGGGACCACTTCTGTTTAACATCTTTATTGATAACCTTGATGAAGACAGTGTATGTTATCAGCAAGTTCACAGATGACACCAAGTTAGGTGGGAGTGTTGACCTTCAGAGGGTAGGGAGGCTTTGCAGAGAGTCTTGGATAGATTAGATCGATGGGACATTAACAGGATGAGCTTCAACAAGGCCAAATGCCAGGTCCTGCACTTGGGTCACAACAACCCCAAGCAACGCTACAGGCCTGGGGCAGTGAGGCTGGAAAGCTGTCTGGCAGAAAGGGACCTGGGGAGTTCTAATCGACAAGCAGCTGAATATGAGCAAGCAGTATGCCCAGGTGGCCAAGAAAGCCAATGACATCCTGGCCTGTATTAGAAACGTTGTGTCCAGCAGGAGTAGGGAGGTGATTGTCCCATTGCACTCAGCTCTGGTGAGGCCACACCTTGAGTATTGCGTTCCATTTTGGGCACCTCAAATACAGGAGAGATGTCATGGTGCTGAAGCGAGTGCAGAGGAGGGCAACAAAACTAGGGAAGGGCCTGGAGCATAAATTTTATGAGGTGCGAGTGAAGGAGCTGGGGCTGTTTAGTTTGAAAGAGGCTGAGATGAGACCTCATCACTGTCTACAACTACCTGGAATTGTGGAGAGGCTGGTGCTGGTCTCTTCTCACAGGTAATTAGTGACAGAACAAGAGGGAACAGCCTCAAGTTGGGACTGGGTAGGTTTAGACTGGACATTAGGAAAAAATTTTACATGGAAAGAGTGATCGGGTAGTGTTTGTTGCACCCTGTTTGACCCAGCACCTCATGGTAAGGACATAACACAACTAGGCAGGCCCAGGAACAATCATAAGGGAAACATCACTAAAACAACATGAATGCACACTACAATAATTGATATAATCTCTGGGTTTATTCCTATTCCAGATCAGGGACAGAAATATTCCACTGCAAAGGAAGACTGACAAAT
Organism: Indicator indicator; assembly: GCF_027791375.1. NCBI lineage: Eukaryota > Metazoa > Chordata > Aves > Piciformes > Indicatoridae > Indicator > Indicator indicator. Next base: position 20,455,245 of record NC_072016.1, on the reverse strand, counting down.
GATAAACCCACTTGCAACAGATATAGCCCTTCCATACCACTTAATAACCCAACTAGCTTTTTTGGGGGGGCTTCCCTTTCTGCTGGCTCACAGGAAGCATTTGTACCTGCCATTAAGACACTGCTGCCACAGGTACAACCCAGTATTTGTCATTGTTAGTGGCTTACCTTCCATAAAATTGCTTCCATCTTTGCTGACTGGTATGATAAGGAAACAAGAACCTTTGACATAAGCAGGGCTGAATCATCTCTGTGTGGGCTGTCTTCTGTATTCTACTTCCCATGAAAGTGCAGTTACCATAGATTTAAATGCATCTTCATGCCCAGTAGATGGACTATTGCAGTACTGCACCAAACACCAGAAGAGAACATTAGAGGGCAGTAAGCACACTCTACTACTACCTATCTTTATCCGTGCAACAGCCAAGCATACCAGCTTAAGCTGACTGGCCTCACGAGGAGGTACAAGAGATGAAGGTTGACCAGGGTTTATGGACCTTGTAATATATTCTATCTTCTGCAAGGTTTACTGTTCTGGGTTTTTTGTGTTTCTTCCCCAGTCTCTTCTGTTCTGGTTTGCACACAGTAGTGGCAGTTTTGGCAGATTTGTCTGCAGTGTACACCATTAACTTTTCTCCCGTTTTTATCGTCTTCTCTTTGTGTAATCCAACACACCCCCTGTCCTCATCTCAAGTGACCCTTTGGCTTTCCTGGTTCCTTTCCTCTTCGCCCACCCAGAGGGAAGGGTGGGGAGGAAGAAGAGAAAACCTCTCTTATAACTGGACTGCTGTGACTCAGCTGCCAGCTCACTTAAAACCAGGACACCAAGGGAAAGGTAAAAACCTGTGCCCCAATACTCAGGAATAAGAACTTCTCATACCCATTCCGAAATAGTTCCAGATTTTCTGGGTTTGAATGACTGCTGCGTGAAAAGGCATTTAGGAATATACCACATCAAGCTGAACCACATGAAGATGCAAGGTTTACTGAAACAAACCAAAGAACTTATATGGCACAAGAACATAAAAATGTTCAAGTCACTTGAACAGTAACTTATAAAATCCAGGGCATCATAATCTCATGTAAAAGGGTCTTTTATTTATGAAAGCGTGATTAAATCTCCTGGCAATATGCACAGACAACCTCTACTCCAGCTGTGCCAGGCAGGAATGGGATGCTACAATTCAAACAAAAGATGCACGGCGATGCTCATGTCATTGGTTATCTCAAGTGTTTTTATTTTATTCAGAATGACAGCTGAGGGAAGGCTGGCTAGCACTGAAAGTTATTTAAGGCGTTTTAATGGTTCTATCAAAATGGAGCTATTTAAACTACCAACACTGCTCACCACAACACTCCAATTATACCACCAGCTTCTGTAACAAACTTGAAAAGTGAGTCGGACAGCCATTTTTATAAGCTGCACTTCAGAGATGTCAAGAGACACACTGAACTTCCTTTTCACGCTCAAAGTGGTGATTTTTAACAGAACGTTTTAGGAAAACTCATTTTTGCAGTTCTCTTAACTACTGCAGAGCCCTTTTTATTTCTCCCTTACAAAAAAATGAAACTACTTAAGGTTTAAAGGCTACAGACTAGTAAAGTGATGCACATGAAAACAGAGTAAAAGGGGTAGCTTCAAGCTTTCCATTATGTATTTGTATGAAGGGTTGAAAAAAAAAAAAAACAAAAAACTCTGCAGTATCTGCTTTTATTTTACTTCCCTCTTTGTAACCTCAGGGAAGACAGCTGATAAACAGGTAGTGAAGAAAAGAGAGTATTCTTAAAAAAAAAAAAAAAAAGTGGCTATCAAAAGTTTCCAAAACCAGAAAAAAACCCATCACTGTTGCAGCCATGACGTTTTAAGGATGCAATCATGCATTGTTCTCATTTAATGCAAGAGTCCTTTATTTACCCAGCTGGATGGTGTATACGGACACACAGCATTTTATTTCTCAGAAGCCTGCACAATCTTTGTGAGGCACCAAAGATGGTTATATTAAAAACAACCTGTACTAAAAGTCACATCTGGCTGCATAGTCTCTAGGTTTAAGTGGTCTAGCACACAAAACCACTTCAAACTAAATAATGTGTGCAGTGAGAGCAACAAATTGCACCTTAGATGCTTCTTCCACCACCAGGTGGTAGAACTGCTCGTCAGAAAAGGGCATTTAGTAACAGCAGTAAAGGCACTCCCAAGCCCAAATGCTGTCAAACCTTGTCACATGACAAAACTAGTCAAATTCTCTAACGAGCCTGCTCAAGAGCCTAACCTAGAATCATAAGCTCTGCTGTATTCTGCAAAGAAGGTGGTTTAACTATTCTACAGATACAGCCTAAACACAAGCAGTTTACAACAGAGTACTCAAGAACCTGTGTGTGAAGGCAACAATGTGAGATGGAACAAGACTTTGGGCAAATCACTAGGACTTTTACAGGGGTTAAGTCTAATCCAGCATGAACAGAACACAGCTTGCAAACCACAAAGTTTCCTGATCATAAGTTAACCATCTGCTCTATAAAGGAAGCTGCTGTGAACTATAGACTGCAAAAGTAAGTATTAAAATACCTTTTTCTGCTATGAGAGACTAAGAAGCAGGCTCTAGACACGCCCCTGAACTCAGTAAATCTCCATTCTTTGGCTCATACAGCAAGCACTGTAACTACACGTATGTAATACATTACATATAAAAAGCATTCACAGCTAGTTATGTTTGACCTTAAGTGATGTTATGATCACAGACCAGATGTCCCCCGTACTTCCATTCCCTCTTAATTCTATCCCAACAAAACATGAGATTTTTGCTTGTTTCTGGGCTTAAATGTCTATCTACCACAATTTATTCATCAAAGGGAAAGCAAAACCGGATGCATTTTCCTCTATCTTCTTTTAAAATTAAGCCTTTATTTCAGTCGTTTTAAGCAGAAACCTCTCACAGCAGTTGGGATAAGCAGGCTGCTATACCATTACACTGTTACATTCAGTTGCAGAGATAGGTCTCTCACTTCATACAAATATAAGCAAAAGGTGTGTTCGTGGTGAGGTTTTTAACCCCTTGGGCGGAAGTATTAAGGAGCAGTTCTGAAATGATTCAGTGTGCCAAGTACACAGTTCTGCAATCTATGCATCAGGAAGCCAACCAGTAATGCAGTAAATCTTGCCTACAGAACACAGGGTGAACTAAACCATTGCGTCATGACAAATCTTACCTGACAGAAAAGCACATTCAAATTGCTTGAGGAATCCAACTGTTCAGTGAAAACCATCTATATTCAGTGTTGTCATGGGTGGGGTGGAAGTCCTTAACTGCGCAAAGGTATAGAGCACTACTTGGATTATTTCAAGTTAAAGTTCAAAACATTTAAATTTAGCACTACCCTCCTATCTTGATTCTTAAAATATCTCAGGCACAAGTATGTGTGTGTACTTGTTTTATTCGTGATTTATCTTGGGATATCAAACGTATTTCTCCTTCAGGTGATTTAACAAAATTCTTGACCTCATTTAAAAACATCCACTGATCCATTTTTCATTCAATGGCAATACTAAATGTTAAAAGGAACATAAAAACAAACATGCACACAATTGTACAGTTTTCATAAATGTCTATTTCATTATTTGTGGGTAGCGCATTAAACAGTTAAATACATTTAAATAATGTTTAGGTGACTGCACTAATGCAGAATTTTAACTAGATGGGTAACCAATTTAACTAGAAACCAGCTAACAAGTAACTGTCTAGATACTTCAAATACAGCTCTTTTTCTAGGTCATCCTTCTTGGGGAAGAAAAAAAAAAAGCCTGCTGGTCACATTGGAAATACATTTTAAGGCCAAATTCTTCTGATATCCCTTCTCTGCAGCAGTTTCTTCGCCTTTTTAAGCCTCCAGTTCCAGGCCAAGACCAAGTTTATGGCCACCAGCATTGATGCTCTTTCCATCTATCAGGGCAGACAGTGTAAGCTTCACACCTGTAAGATTTTTAAGCAGCATGTTTACAACACACAATCAGAGTAGCTTTCATGCAACTCAATCTCCAACACTACAAGTCCCAGCTGTAGCTCTTTTCATATTTCCTTGATTTCCTCTGAAGATTTCCAGAGAAAAATTCATTTACCCATAAAATCTACTGGAACCTATTCATGTGAATCAAGCTAGATGCTTTGTGTGAATCCCATGTTATAAAGTGGGCATGCAAAGTCCCTAACTGGTAAGCACACAAGACCTCTCTTTTTCTGCATTAAGGTTGCAAAGGAGAAGGAAAATTATGCATAGAAAGACAGACTCTTATACCGAGGAAGAGAGGGCATGAAACAATTTGTACTGGTTTTCAAATAAGGAACTAATCAATGGTAATACAGCATTCACAGGAGTTCTCATATTTAAAGAGAATGATTTAAGTTCTTTTCAGAGAACATGAAGAGCAGGAAATCTGTTCTTCTGATAGTCGTTATTGTCAAGACCTGCCACCATTCCATTTAGTATGGCTGGAGAAAGCAATGCTAAAAAAAACAACCAAACAAAAATCCCTACTTTGCACTGCCTAAAGTCAAGCTGTCACACACAATACAGTCAATGAGGAATATGATGCAGAAACTCCATTACATGCAACAAAACTTGTCTTGTTTGGATAAAGACTTGATTTGTAGTGTAAGTAAATGCAAAATGGCTACTTTTCCTTAAACAAAATTATTAAGAAAAAGGGAAATAATTGCATATAAATGCAGAGATGTCAAACACTTTCTTTGTGATACATGAAAGATGTATGTGAAATAATTAATGCAATAACTCTTACCTGGCCTCAGGGTCTGGGTATAACCCACTCCAACTAGACTAGAATTGTTCACTTTTGCCTGAAAAAAAAAAAAAAAAAAAAAAGAGACAAAAGCAATTGAAATGTTGGCAACTGATTGACTTGTTCTTATCATTCAGAAGCTACAATAAATACAGCAATACTGCCATTATCAACCAAAATTTACGTGTTCTTTCAGTATCTCTGTGCTTACCTGATTCTCTCTTCCCAGCTGTGCCCTTGCTGTTTAAATATGTTACTTTATTTCTAAGTTGAAGAGCACAGAGAACATAAGGGCAGGGAGAACTGTTACTGCAATCTAGTTCGGCAACTGAACTTTCCCACCTGCCCCCTTTTCAGAAGGCTATAGCAATTTAACACCAGAGTCTCCCAAAACCTGCCACTTCAGGAGAATCCTCCATGTTCATATGATTACAAAAGGATTAAAATGCACATCAAATCAATCAAGCTGCAAACACGTCATAATATCATCATAAATAATATGCAAAATTATTCAGTTCAGTTTGTATCATTTCCTCTACAGGATGATTTCAACAATCCAGGTTCAACTCAATTCCACTTTGTAACACAGAAAACTTCTGAGCCTATCACCTTTTTAACCAGAACTGCCAGAGCTCTTACCATGAGAAAGTAGCAGCTCTCTTCAAAACCCATTTTAAGAAAAAAATCTGTAGCTTACAGAACTTAATACGAAGAGTTTTTTCAATTTTTTTAATACCTGAAGTTCTCTAGAGAAGCACAACATTTGACAGTCAGACTCTAAAAGAGTTTTTGCTTTTTTGTAAAATTACAGAATTCAAATACTGTTGGTTTAATTTTAACTGCCTGATTTGTAAGCATATTTCTAACAAGACTTCCTGACCTATTACATCCTTTTGTACTAATAAAACAGATCCGCAGAAAGTAAAAAAACCAAAACACTGTGCTTAGCATAACACTTCTGGTTAGAGCCATACTTACAGAGATAGAAGCAGTAGAATCCAACTTGTATTTAGCTGCAATGCCAAAGCGAGTGCTGTTGCTACCTGCTGTCCAAGCCAGGTTTACAGCAGTTTCAAGATTGTCACTCACTTTTTGGTATATTGAACCACCAAATTCTGAACCGTCATTGCTACACAAATCAAGAAATGAAAGTTACTTGCCTGTATTTACATAATCCTAACATTTATTTGGTTGGGTGTTTTTTTTAAACTACTTCAAATCTTTGTTAAAATGCAAACACAGGAACTGCCGTTTTAGGAGAAAATTCTTCATCATGAGGGTGGAACAGATTGCCCAGAGAAGTTGCAGAGGCTCCAACCCTAAAGCCAGGCTGGATGGGTTCTTGTGTAACCTACTGCAGTAAGGAGTGTCCCTAGCCATGGCAGAGTGGTTGGAACTGCATGATCTTTAAGGTCCTTTCCAATCCAAACTATTCTATGACAACTCTATGCATTACAAAAGTTGCTTCACTTCTTTTGACAGAAGAAAGGGAAATGAACAAAGACTTGAGGGCAGAATTAAACTGCAATAATTCATGGGGAAAAATAGAAAGAATTTATTTCAGAGTGCTACAGCCAATTCTTACATTGATGTTGAACTAAGTAGTTGAATGCAATTCCAGACCACATCCTTACGAAACTAAATGGGCTTTCTGAATTCTATGATTACTGAATACATATGGTATACCTAAAAACTAGATGACCTTGTGTCTGACTGAAATGGAACACCTACAGCCCAGACTATATTGTTTTGCAGTTTCTTCCCATACCCTTCAACTTTCATAAACCCAAACAAAATCCCCATCCTATCCCTCCAAACAGATAAACTTCTAGCTCAAAACCCAAGTCATTTCCTAACCACACTACACCACCATGAATTTTTATTCAGACTGAAAACACCATGTCCTTTAGCAGGTTTTGACCAGCTTACTCTGAAGAACATTAAAGATCTAAAGGCAGCACATCTGAAGAAAACTCATAAACAAATGTTTACACTTGTTTAATTACAACTCTGCTTTGTGCACTCTTCATCCCAGGCAGGCAAAACGAATTTACTTTAAAGTCCAAAAGTAAAAGTCCAGTCTTGCTCCAGAAACTAACACTAGCCTACTGAAATAATGCAATGTTAATTACCACCTCTAACAAATCTACCACCCTTAAATTACAGCCAGATACAATGCAATGTAATGGGAAAACTAGAACAAACATGATGATCAGCTGTATGTAACTAAACTACTGCACTTCCAATGTGGATGTATTTCAGGTCTTTAGTGATCTGTAGCATGTACTGATTACACAGCAAGTGCTACCAAGCCATGGGTATTTACTCTTTTTGAGTAAGGATACAAAGTAAGAGTTATCACTTGTTCAGTTTTGTACTGAAAAAGTACACTCCACTTAGTGGCCTTGCAAACACCACTTGGCATTTCAAATATTTGTATTCTGACTAGAAGGAAAATCGAGAAAGACTGCTTCTATAAACGTGGACACAATTTTCAGTACTTACACATTAGTGTGCAGTTGGAAGTCCCCAGTCTTGTAGCCCACAGAGAAGTTATTTCTTGTCAATTTTGATTTGGCACTATCAAAAGTCATCTGATAACCAGCAAGCCAGCCTTCATAACCAAAGACAGCTGAACCATGGATTGCAGGCCCAGCAAAATCGAAGTCAACATCACAACCCAGGTTTAGGCATTCACGTTTATAAGCTGACTTAATTTTACCACTTTTCTTTCTGAAACAGAGAAAGAGTCATCTTAAGGCAAGGCTTGACCTCTATTTAGCAATAAAAAGTGGCAAATTTGAGCCATGTGACTCTACACAACGTATTTAAATGTCACACACATGCAACCTGCAGACTGGGCCAAAGCACAGCTAACCCATGAAGAAAGCACGGGGCTACTGCAAACGGGCATTTTTAACGTAGAAGTGTTCTCATACCTCCAAGTATTTCTATTGCAGAAAATAAGCCAAGTGGGCTATTGTGAAACATCCAATACTAGCACTGTAGAACAAGATGTGATGCTAAAGAGCACATGCCTTCAGCACTGGGATTTGGTGATTTTGATCAATAGCAAACCACAGAAACATCTTTGCCAATACAACAGACCAGATGAACGTTTATTGGCCATGGGTGTCATTAGTGCCCCAAATAAGGTAGAAAGGTTAACAATTCTTACCCTGTATTTGGTGAAAAAGTTGTATCAAATGTCAACTTCAAGCCTTTGGCAATCTAATTGAAGGGGAAGAAGATAAGGCTATAAATTCAGATCTGCCAGTTAGGTAAAACAAATACAAATTCTCCTATTTTTTACCTGATCTTCAATGGCAATTTCTGTTCCCAGAGTGTTATCTGTGTTCCATTTTTCCGTGAAAGTTAGCCCATACTCAGCCCACTTGTATTTGGTCTCCAAGCTCCCATTCACTTTTCCAGTGTCTGTGTTCGATGAACCAGATGTTGTGAATTCCTAGAAATGAAAGTGTCCATGTTACACAGAAGATACATGTGATCCTGAAAGCATTACTAAGTGCCAAGAGAAACTACTTTCCTTCAGCAAATACTAAGATCTTGTTGTTCTATGAAACAAAGTTAACAATTTGTGAGGGAACAAGAGGGGTACACCACAAATAAGAACCAGACAATACATGCTCACATGGAGGCCTCCACCCAGTCCCCATCTCACCTGCAGTGTTTCTGCCACTATGACAAGATATACAAGTTTGCAACATAACTCATAAGCAAGGACAGTAGTTACCATTAGTATTCTCTTTAAAAGCAGAAACAAGATCTTGAAATATAAGGTGAAGTCCAATACTCCTCATGAGCAAAATAAAAATCAAACCAAGAGCCAAGAATGCTATAAAGCACATAATGCAACTCCAGTAAAATTCTTTAAGAATTGCGTAAGTATTTTCATTATTCCAGTCAACCATTTCCCTTTGGAAAATAAATCAGGTACAATTATGAAAGGTCACACAGAATGCCATCATTTTTCACACTGAGGGTGGATGGTTCTGGGGTTTTGTTGCCTTTTAAGAGAGTTCTCAGTCTAACCTATGCACCAGCCTTCTTACACAAGTTACAGGCAACACGTACTTTTACCGGCACACTTAAAATTCCTGTTCCCCTGACTCTGATTTAATGACACAAGAAAAACATTCATGTTTGAACTGTGAGCTAAGGCAACAGTCTGATTTTATGCTTCTGGTAGAGCCTCACTTGGAATTCTTGAAAGTATTTAAAAGTTAACAATATCACCCACATCTCCTTCTTAACCTCAGCAGTCCCTGTCATGTCTCACTATTTGGAATCTCAGGGAGAACAGAATAAAATGTTTCTGTGTACAACTATTCAGAAACTAAGGCAACATACAGCAGAAATGCAAGTCTGGTTTGCAAATAAATGTTAAGGAGCTCTTTCCACTGAAATATTACTGCCCTTATGATTTTTTTAAAAAAATTACTATTTTAACTTCTTTAAAAATATGAAACAAACATTTTGACTTCCTTCATTCACAGTATTATTTTCAAATCAACTTTCCACACTCATCTCCCACAGGGGTAAACATGGATTTGAAATCACAAGTTCTTAAGCATTCGTATTTTCACAGTTCCAGACCTACTGCACATTTCAAGCACATGAGGTTGTTCTTTAATGGTGCCTGCTCAGATTTAATCATGGCCAAGATGTTTACCTGTATTATGTTACTAAACCACTCATACAGTTCCATACTTCCAGTAAGGTCAGTTTCTTGGCAAGTGACAAGGACTACACAATTCCAAATACATTCATCTTCTTGCTTTGTGCTATTCCATACTGCATATGGTACATGTGGCTGCAACTATTGTAGCAATAGCTTCAGCAGCAGCAATTAGATTATCTCTCATCTCTGCATATATGCCACTTTCTCCTGCTGGAAAGGATGGCAACTGATAATTGGATTCAGAAGAGGTCTTGGATTTTTCAGAATTTTACCAGTGTTACTGGCAGTCCTCAAAAGAAACAAGCTATAGTAACAACTACATCTAAACCAAGGCTCTTGCAAACTGTGCTTCAATGGGGATACAGACTTCTAGAAAAGTCACAGTATATAACCCATGCACCTTGTTTCCAACATCTAGTTACACTGTTAAAGCTCCCTGATATGGAAAAAAAAAATCTCTTTGTATCTTGCAAAGTTTGCTCTAGAAACAGAGAGAAGTTGCATGAGGTACTGCTTGAATGGAACATTCCTGCAACACTGCAATACCTTTAAAGAGGAGCCTAAGATTTGATGTGCTAATTCACTGCCAACTACTTCACACAAGTGACAGAGATTTCCACTAAATACAAACACCATCACAAGGTACTTTAGAAATAAATTCTGCATACTATGATTGATATATTAACATACTTCCGAAAGCGTCAACTATTTGTTCCCCTTCAGACATCAGATGAGAGATAACTAATAAATCTTGTTATTGTATGAAGATTACTCAACAGTGCAATACCTTTATTAAATCCAGAATAAAGTCAGGTGTTTAGGGACTCCTGAAATTACTTTACAGCCAAAGTTTATTATTCCTATAACCTACGGAATACTTAAGAGCATCTGGAAGAGGTGCCCTTTATGATTATGGATCAGAATATATCCATTAAAAATAAAATAACGGAACTCACCACGCCACTTGCAGATTTTGTTTTCACATCCAGTTTCACCAGCCCAAAACCTTAACAAACAGAAGTCAAAGTTACACCAGAAGGCTTTAATAAGCATGCACATTTTCTAAGCAGCTGGTTTTCCAAGAATTCTCAGCGGTGACAACTATATACATAACCAACCATAGGCTGACCTCAGTAACATTCCAGTTTTAGATGCCACAGCAAGTAGATGAGGCAACTCCAGAACATGCCAGGAGTTCTGTTCTATCACCACAACATAAAAAGTGGGGAGTAGCCTCTCCATTACATACTGCATGTTTAAGTACAAAACGACAACTTCCAAGAGTAAATTTAGTTCCCAGATGGCACTGGCTGTCCCAATGCACAAGATCAGTCTCTCAACACCAAGAAGAAATATCTCAAAGTAGAAAACTGTAAAAACCCATTCACTAGGAAATGCATGGCCATTGAAACCGTAGTGTAAGTAGGGTTTATGGGAGTGTTGATTCACAATATTACACTTAGAACTGAGCAACAGTCTTGGTCAAAAAGCCCCCAAATGCATTCCCAAAGACCAGAAAGAAACAGTAGTGTAACAAGGCAGAATTTTATTATGCAGCTGTGTGGTATCAAAGCATTTCAAATATTGTAGGATTCTTTATCGCAATAGCTATTCCTCTTTTTATTCCAAACAAGCCTAGAATATTGCTGGTATACATCCCTTTTCACACCACCAAATGTTGTGGCAAATGAAATATTCTCCTTAGTCAACTTACACTTGCAATTCTTGAATACTTGTACACCTCTGATATTTATGTAGCTAAAGCAGGAAGATGTAACATATTTCAGAACAAAACAGCCCTATGAAAAGTCTCCAATGATCTGCTAGTTACATGTTATAAAAACACGATACCTTCCTCCTCCTCCAAAACACTTTCAGTATTCAGTTTTACATATCTGCTTAAAAAGGCAATTCATTGCTGCACCACAAACACCATATTTTATACAAGGTACTATTCTTACCATATCCTTTATTGAAGATATCTCTGGCAGATTTGCCAAGGTCTACATAGGATGGAGGAATCGCCATTGGAGCTGAAAAGTGACAGGGTAATTAGTAGTGAACCTTTACCATTGTGCACACAAAAAATGCTACCACAACTCCTTAGAGATACTATTTAAGGTAGATTCACATATGAAGGCAGTTAATGGACAGATGGCTAAAACAATTACAGCATCCTGTGAAACATGTACAGATTTTCAGTGATGGTCACCAGAACACAGTCTTTTCTAGGCTTAGGGTAGTTTGCTTGTAGAGAAGAGGCATTAAAAGACCACTTAACAATTTTTTCAAGTGTATTTCTCCACACATCTTTAATTACCAGAAATCAACATTTCCAGAGTTGGCAGTTACGACCAAAACAAAGGAAACTACAAATTTTTAAAACTGTAATTTTTCCAGTTATTTCCTGAAGTTCCACAAAGTCAAATTTGACAAACACAAAAATCCCCTGAAAGGGCCTACAAAGTTCTGCCCCATATTTTAAGTGGTAGACTAAAATTTACAAAGAAACATCCAACGTCATCAACTAGCAACCAGCCTGATGAAGGTCTCCCTCCCCTACCTATAACATACAAAGTTTAAGTTTGTGAGGTTCTCTTGTTAGTTTGAAACAAACAGTAGAAGTGCCAGGCGTGTGAAGAGCTCTTTAAAGAGACAGGGAGCCTCACTGTTAAAGAGCTTGTCATTCAAGACTAGCTATGATGCAGCCTCCCTGGTCCAATAGATACCAGCCTAAGGTCTCACACAGGCCTGTATGGTTCTCCTGCCTGGCAAGATACACTCTTAACTGTATCTTCCTGCAGGTACACTTTTCACATGATTTCAATAGCAAAAGGCCACTATCATTCAGGCACTGTAGTTCAAAATGCTAAAAAAACCAGAAGACAGAGCACACATCAAAGTGTTAATAGCTCCTCTCATGCTGTGAAAGGGGGAAGAAAAAAATGGAGGGGAGGGAGGAGTAAATAATGAAACCAACTAGATAAGCACCATTGAAAAAAAGCTAAACACAAGCAAACAAAAATCTTGTATTTTCAAACTGGTCACATTTGAGACTTGATTGACCATTTTAATTGATCTGAGAAAATCAGATGATCATAACTAACCATTTACCTTGTACTTGTGTGGGGTTTTGTAAATAGAAAAATATCTTCAGAACCTCAAAAACAACAAAGGTAGTGCTCTCACAAGTTTGACTGAAAGCACAAGTCATTTGTATACAGTACTTTTAACCAATATTTAATCAAATCCCCCCCAAAAATTTTTTCCCTGTATTTTCATGGCCTATGTACATAAAGGGAAAACTTTCCTGGAACATCCAATTAAAAAAAAAAAAAAAAAAAAACCAACTTCCTTTAGGGCACCATTCCATTAAACAGACTGTTGTTTCAAATTAGCAACCACATAGGAGAATAATAAAAAAAAAAGTAAAAAAAAACTAACAACCTACAACTACACCTGTCATATACAGCCTAATATGTCTGGACTGCTACCATTTCTTTTTTTAAAAATATCTAATTTAGCAAGCAATCATAACACATAAGACTGCTCCTCATCTTTCTACAGTTTCCAGTGCTATTTTCCAGAGTACCTGACTCCATCTCCCTAAGCCATAATAGGGTAACTTCAACCTCCTCTGAGCAACAACATTTACACTCAAAATCAAACTTAATAAACCAATAAACCCCTCCCTTCTTTAATAAGGAGTTCTAAAGTTTATAACCAGGTCCCTATAGCAAGACATGCATCACTTGCTCAAAACCATAAAACAAGTCTGTCTTTCCATAAGAGCTAATCTCTATCTTGCAGCAAACAAACAAAAAACCCAACCACACAAACAAACAACCCCACACAAACGTTAAAATTACTCTGGAGCACAGACTCTGAAGCTTAGAAAGGCTTCACCCAAGTTCATGTGCATAATAAATAAGTCTCGACGAAAGAAAAAAAATTGTATAGCAGAAGAGATACTAATCCCAGTGATAAGATGTTAAATTGTTGCTACTATTTAGTCAATTAGAAGCAGGCAGTGGACCAAAATTCTAAGAAAGTGTACAAGTATGCCCTAAATTTCTGCTGTACAACTGTGCAATTCATTAGCAACTTAAAATACTTAGATGTGGTTTATCTGTGTATTTTTCCTTTAATTGGTGTCTCAGTTTTAATGAACATCTTCAGAATAATTATTCCTAAAGTTCTGTCCTAGCCTTTAGCACAGACATGCTTTTAGAGTATAAATAAATTATATTTTTGGTTTTGTTTCCAGTGTTTCCCCTCTGACTAGACAACCATTGCAGACAAGAGAATTATACTAAGCAAGAATGTTCTGAGAAGTTAACAAACTGGTATCAGTGTCTAAAGCCAAAGGCTTATTACAGTAAAAAGGATATTGCAGTTTTATCAAGCCTAGTTAAACATCCTCCCCATTGTAAGGTAACCAACCAGTATCTTTTAAGACATTCCAGCCCACAGACGTGAGTTTTGTGATAGAAAGTTAAAACAGTTCCTATTAAAGCTGTCACTGCTGTTGTAATCCCATACTAACAAGGACAGATGAGGACAAAAGCAGAAACCTAGAATTAATTTTGGATATACTAAATATCTGATAAGCCAGTGCCATCATCACAGTGCTCATTAAAAAAAGAGCCAAAACCCCAACAACAACAAGAAAAATCATTCCTGTGTCCTTCAATGCTGATAAGTTAGTGAGGTCTGCAGATACTTATAATCAGAAGTGATTTTCTCCAACCCTGTTCTAAAGTGGTTTTTACTTTAAAGTTACTAATTAGGACTAAAATATAAGTACCATTTACCAAGATGTTTGTTGTGAAAGCAACTATCAAATAATGTATTCCTCATTTCAAAACCACAGAATCTACTTGAATCAAGTGGAAGCTCCACCCTGATCTTTGCTTCATGCCTCCCTAAAAAACAAAGTTTAATTGATCTGTTAGTCAAGAGCCACAAACATTCTTCTGTAGAAAACAAAAAAATATAAAGAACAGAAAAATGTATTAACGTTATAAAAGCTATTATTACATCACTGTTTTCCTTCAACGTAGTATTTCAAAACTCTCTCAAACCCTACAATTAAAGAAATGCCAAGAACTTCTATAAAGATTTCTAATAATTTTAAGATCTCAGGTTATTGAAGATCTGTCTAGAAATGCTAGATAAGGCTACAATTTAAAAAAAAAATTAAAAATCACCTAAGTAGTCATTTAATTTAAAAAAAAATTGCAGTTACTACACTAAAATCGCATTGCAGTGTTGTGAACGGCAATAGAGAAATTTATGTTAATCAAAGAAGAACTTGTTCAAACATACTGGACGTACTGGCGTGACCTTTAGACTGCTACTAAAGCTTAAAAAAAGTAAATAAATCACAAACACCAAACCAATCTCATTACCCTTGCTTCAACTCTCTCCCTATTTCTTGGAGGTGGACACGCTAGCCTAGTAACCATACCGAAGCCGATTATTAGTCTCTACGGAGAAGGAAAAGAATTAAGCATGTGAAAACTACGTGTTTAGAAACCAATAGCAGGGATAAGGCAGAGCCTCTCAGAAAAGGGCAATGAAAGGGAAACCGGTAGTGCGAAACGCCAAGCCGGGACACAGGGAGATCCGGCACATCCTTCCAGGGCAGCGCTCGGGCGGCGGCGCCCAGCGGCAGATCTTTCCCCCGTGTCGGGGTCAGGTTCGCCGCTGCCGCCACAGGCCCGCCGCCAGGGTGAGCGGCGCCCGCTGCCGCTGCAAGGTGAACTCCTCCACGCGGCCATCTTGGGCATCCCGGCCTGACCCCCTCCCGCCGCGCGCGTCCTGCCGCCCCTTATGTAACCGCGGCTCGGCCCAGCCCGGGTCCGCACGCCGAAGAGGGCGCGACACCTGTGCAGGTTACGGGGGCAGGCGGAGGCGAACGACGCGAGCGAAACTCCCACCACGCACACGTTCCCTCCCAGCCTCGCCCGCCCTGCCGTTAGTCCAGGCGCTAAAGGCGCTCCGCGCCTCGCCACCCCCGAACGTGCGGTCCCCGATCCCGCTCGCCATCCCGCCACCCGCTCGCACACGGGCGAGCCCCGCCCGCTTCCCCTGCTCCCCCGGGGCCGGTCACGGCCCGGGCCGGCACCTGGCTAGTGCGGGAGGGCAGCGGGGCCTGGCAGAGCAGGGCTGGGAGTGCGGGAGGGTCTCTCCGTTAGAAGGCCGCGCTGCTGCAACCGCTGGCACTGGAGGGCGAAGTGAAGGAGACACCGATCCGCCCGCCCGCCGCCGCCGCGCAGGACCCCCAGCAGCCGGGGCCGCTTCGGCCACTGCCTGCCTCTCCCACCGAACCGCCCCGCCGCCTGGCCGGTTGGAGGCGCCGCCGCCCAAGGCACAGAGTCGGAGGACGGCGGGAAACGATGCACCTCTGAGCAAGGAACCGGGCAGAGGTGCCGCGGTCTAGCAGGCGCTCTCAGGACAGCCCCAGCGCCACAAAAGGGTCCTGTGGGAAGGCAGGGCCGATGGGGCGGGCGTGGCCGCCTGGTGTGGGAGGGTGGTGATGGGTGCGCCAGGCGGCCGTGGATATGGAGGATGACGCGTCCTGGCGCGTAGGGGGCGGGGGATGGGGAAACGACCGTTGGGGTTGTGGTTGCCTTTGGATGTCTTCTTTAGGGGGAAACGAAGGACCAGAAGAGCCCGGCGCCACTCGTGGGGAACGCGGAACAAAGGCCGCAGCAGGAATCGGCTCCTGAGCCGGCTTGTGGTGGTCGTATCGAAGAAGCGTTTCCCCTTAGGAGAGTTTAAGTCAATTACATTCTCGTCCACATGGGGATGCGAGGCCGAGGTGTGTCCCTTTTCAGCACATACAGCAAAATCCATGCGCAGAGCCACTGTCCTTCCGAGAAATTGCTGGTCTTCCTTTCAAGGCCCGCCTGTCTCCAGTGTTGGCACACTGACTCTGCCTTGGAACAGCCACGGACACCAGCTCTGCCGTCGGCCAAGGTTGTCCCAGTAGCATTTGCCCAGGGAGCACGTTGAAAGCAGCTCTTCAGCCTCACAGCCCTCAAGACGTCTTCCCAAAAACGGCCAGCCCTTGGGGAGTGCTGGAGTGATGACACTGCACAGCATCCCTCAAGAGGGGTGCTCACCTTCACTTGCCTACTTCCCACAAACGTTTGAAACTGAACACATTACACCAAACATGCTCTCCTGTTGCTGCCTCAAACCCCACAGACATACGCAAGTGTCCCAAAGCTAATATGACAGCTTGTACTCATCTACCATGGTTTGCTACCTCCTTCACGCAAGTGGCACGGTCTCTCCAATTGCCCAAACTCCATTTTTACCTTCCAGTCACCTCCCACTGGAAGACACACACAAACCATAACAGAAGCCAGCACATCTCAAGTCAAGAGAAGCAATGAATCTCAAGAAGCTTTCTTAGATGGTCCTCTCCTGATCATAAATGAGATCTCTTAGAATGCAGCAGCCACCACAACACTCTGCAGCAGGAATCCGCTGAGTCACCAATGCAGACCACTGCCAGGCCAAGGAACTGCAGGACAGGCATTTCTGAAATTCATAGTTCTCCCCTTCTTACTTGGATTATGGCATGATCTAAACTCTTCCATAAAGTAAAAAATATTTACAACTAGAAGTTATATTTGCGTAGTATGAAAAATACATACCATCCAACACTACCAATTTACCAGAACACATGGTACAATAGTAATTCTCCAGGTTATTAAAAAGAGCAGATTAGTGACAAAGCCAGTCAGCACCTGCTGGTTATATCAAAAGATAAGCAACTGGTTTGGGTTTTTGCTATTTTTTGTTTGTTTTGGGGGGTTTTGCGTGTAAGTCCAATACTTTCATATTGGAAGACCCAACAGATTATTATGTTTCATTTTGGTATTTTAAAATAAGACAGGTTGGCATTCCACAAAGGGCTATGTATTGATGAATCATGAATCATGCTGAGAGAATAAATAGCAGTAAAGAGAAAAAGCAGAAAACTGTCTTACTATGCAAGGGAACACAGATGAGAAATAGAGGTCTGATTAAGTAAAAATACATTGTAGCATCAATTGTTCATTAAAGATATTAATTTATTATTCATACCTATAGTATAAATGCATTCTGAATAAAAGTACAATTACATGAGACATCAGCTTTTTGTTGTCTTTTTTTTTTTTTGTTGTTAATAAGATTAGTAATTTAGTGGTTCAGCCCTATATTTAGCAAACCGGGAAAGTAATGACTGCCCCACCCTGAGCAAAAAAAAACCCCAACAGTGAATCACTTGCTTTGTGAGACAAAGCAGAGACAATTCAAGACAGGCAACAGCACACAAACTCCTCTGCATTAACATTCCAGGCACCTGTAGCAACAGCCTCTGCCTATTCCTCACTCATACAATAATGCCTTCTTTCTCACAGCATATCTGCTAAAGCTTGGAGTGCCAATAAAGGCCTGCCTTCAGGCCTGCAGTAGCAAGCCATATAAATTGTTCTGGACCTTTCTTTTAAGTGTTGTCCTCATATCATTCAGTGCACACCGCTCCTGTGCAGGTGCGCTCTCTCTAAATGGGCCTGTTTCCACTGAAACTAAGCAGCTCTGAGGGTTTTTTTTTGTGCCACTTGCAGTTTAACAATTGTCTCTTCATGTGAATACAACCATGTGTATGCATAACTGACAGAGTCATGTGCTTTACTGGTGCCACTTGGAAAGAAACCCACGCATCACTACATAAGAACACTGCCATTTGAACGCAAGCTCTGCTTATTTCTCCATATATTGTAGTCACAATTACTTAAGTAGTGTTTTGTGGCCAGCAGAAAGTGAGCAAGTGGCTACAGTGCACATTGGTGTCTTTGAAACAGCTTAGATAAGTTTATGTTCATGTCTAAGATGAGCCTGAAGTCATTGCCTGCTCTCTCCTCCAGATGCAGACCTTCAGTCTGAAGATTCAGTGGAGAAGAAGTTTTAGTGAAAGTCTAGCAATGAATGACTAAGTAAATTAGGACTCCTCACTCTGAAACAAGGCCAGAGATTATTAAAATATAACCAGCAGGGAAAGTGTGGAAAAGATCTTAAACTAATTGGAAGCAAGTTCAGAACAAGCAAGAGAAAGGCGTGTTTTTTCCCACAAAAAGGAATGTCATTCAGTAGAATTATATGCCACAGGAAGCTGAATGTTTATATAAGCTTCAGAAAAAAATAGAAAGGTTTGTGGAAGAGAAATACAGAGAGGATTATCATTTGCTAATCTATTCAACCATTTTGTATGGCTGTATGGCCTCTTTGGAATCAGAAAATCTCTGAGCTGCAAGTAGAGTTTACCCTGTTCTTACACTTTTTTTCTTTTTTTTAAGCACATATCACCTAAATTATTGCTTGGGGGCAGGAATATTAGGCTAGCTACACGTTTTGTTCAATACAACTGTCCTTAGGCAAACCAGGCATCTGGAAAGCTCTAAGAGTAATCAGGAGGGAACCATTCTGTCAGGATCCTTTAGAGTGACAAGCTTCATGCCTTTCATTTTTAAAAATTTTTCCCCCCAGTTTAAAGTAGTCTCCTTTCAGTTTAGCTTAAACAGTTAAGGGGAAGGTTAACTTAAACAACATTCTAAGATGCACTTAAAACAACAGGTCTACTCAGAAGCCGACACATCTAAAGCATCTGATACAGATACATAGCTATATAATCTCTTAGCTCAGAAGAAAGAAGACCAAAAAATACTAGACTGCAATTTTAAAATTCAGAAAGCAAATTTGAGAGAGCC
The DNA here is from genome assembly GCF_027791375.1 of Indicator indicator. Lineage (NCBI taxonomy): Eukaryota > Metazoa > Chordata > Aves > Piciformes > Indicatoridae > Indicator > Indicator indicator. The sequence continues at coordinate 20,435,982 of NC_072016.1, read as the reverse complement.
AACAAAGGACACAACTATGTTGCAGGCTCTACCTAAGGCTAATGGAGACACAGAGCACCTTACAGCTACACAGATAGTGAAAGCTGATGGCTCTACAACCAAAGCAAAGTAAAAATCTGTATCTTTTTTATTATAGGGTCACTGCACACATTTCTACTACATATTCAATGCTAAAGTATCCTGTTCCCAAATAAATAGTAAAAGGGATGTGGAAAAGGTTATGATAAAGAGAAAGGAAAAAATTCAAGGAAAACAAACCCATGAAGAAATGCTTGTACTTCTTAATTATTCTGGATTTATCTTTGGTTGATTGTAAATTCTTTTCCTTCATTTTTCTTTCTGTTGCAGTTTGCTCAGGAGCTCATTTAAAAAAAAAAAATCCTCAGTAGCTCAAGCAATAAGCAACCTTTCACTAATGCCATCCTGAAATAAGTGTAAAGGGAGGGGCTATCAAGTAATCAAATGCTGATTTGTAAGCAAAACACAACCATTTATGCAAAACTCATTGAGCAACTCAGAGATACAGCCAGTGTTCCTGTATTACTTACATGGGCAATAGGTTTGAATGATTTTGCAGCAGTTCTCAATGAAATATTAGACATTTCTGCTCATGATGCAGACTGTAGCAGTTACTGTGTCAGATGGATGCATGGCACTTATTTTTAGATTCTACGTTTTTTTCAGTTAACTGAAATTTTTCATAAGTTGAAGGAGAATTACATGCCTCAAAAAAATCAGTGCATTTTTAACTGAAGAAATTTCATTGCAGTGCAACAGGCTTCCAAGCCTTTATTCACCTTTATTCACTTAGCTGAAAACAACTTAGTTGCCTTCATGAAACTGGATGCTTCTCATTGTAAAGCTTAACCCATCGAGGGACAAAGGTGCACAAGAAAATGAATAATGTGTTCTTGGCCTTGCCTCTCACTGAAACCACTCCATGATTAAGCCTAAATTCTATAACACCATGAAGGTGAAGGGGAACAAAGCAAAGGAATGCTCAGAGGGTTGTGTTCAAGTCATTGCAAGTTATGTGCTGTGTTCAGAAGTGCTCACACAGGGTTTGGGGAGGGAAAATGAACCACAGTTTGCGTGCAAGCAAATCCTTCCCTGAGAAAAAAAAAAACACATGCTTTCTGGCATCACAACCTTTTACATTATTTCTATAATGTCCTTGTTATGCTAAGAACATGCTGATTATGGTCTTTACTGTAAACTGCTCTGAATGCACAGCTCCAAACCTGGGTCCATCTCTTTACTGTAAACTGCTCTGAATGCACAGCTCCAAACCTAGGTCCATCTCTTTACTATAAACTGCTCTGAATGCACAGCTCCAAACCTGGGTCCATCTCTACAGGAACAGCAAATGTTTGTCATTAGATTTTTTGACAGACAAAGTTTGCACCTTCAATAAATAAACAATGTAAAAACCTAAATAATATTTGCTGTCATTCCAATCTGCACATCAATCAATTTCTCCCTGAAGGTAAGTTCTTGTTAAGGGCACTTCTCTTTCTAGACTTCCTGTTTGTAGCAGGCTTTACAAAAATAACAAGTTTTAACGACCATTTGCAATAGCCAAATTGAAGGGATTCAGGCTGCTGTAACCTGAGCTCCTGCCTCAAATGGCCTGGAACTTCGAGGAAGCTGCAGCCACGGACAGGCTGGCTGAGGTCTGACTTGGGTGTGTGCCTTGGATCCTAGAGGCCAGATGCCACCATCCCCTCTGGGTAGGTAAGGCAGGTTGGCTTAGGGTAGGACATGGGTCTTTCAACAAGTGGAAAACAGGACACTCTGGTAGCAGGTGTGTTAGGGATGGCTTCATGGTGCCAAATGACAGGATGAGGTTTAGCTGGTCAGCTAATCTTCACCCTTGAAGATTGTGAGGTGGCCTCATTTTTATCTTACAGGCACAGGAATAAAGTGCCTGCTGTACACATCCATGCTGTTCTTCAGCCCCAGCAGTCAACACGTTTTGCTGAGTTAGTTCCCTGCCTTTCAAGAGTACAGGCAGTGGAGGGCAGGCTTTCCCGGCTGGCTGAGCACGGCCAGGGCAGGTTGTAGGAACGAAACTGTAGATGCTGAGGGCTCAGGCTTCTGCAAAAGGAAAAAAGGGAAGAAGGAGGAGTTGGGTTTCTTTCCACTATCTTTGTAAAAACAAACTGACATCCTGTATTACACTGAGTACTTGTCAGTAGCTCCCACATCACAGCACATCCCATTGGGAAATAGACAACTTAGATGGAGTTGATGTAAAACTGATTAGTCTGTGAACAGATGACTTTCATCGGAGCAATCTGACACAGCTGGTTATCTGAGAGGAGAGGCTTATCTTGATAGGACAAACCTGTTTTAAAGCCTACAAGAAGTGATTTATCTACAGATCTATTTTGACAGCTCTCAGGATAACAAATACAAAAGTAGTGAATGAAACCATTTTCACCTCTATGCTTTCCTTGGAAAACTGTGTAGTCCATATCCTCACATGGTATGGGTATGTGTAGAGTGAACAACCTTTGCCAACATATGTGAATTCTCCATCCTTTCAAGGGTTTTCATTATACCCACAGACACCCCCCCCCCACTCCTAACCAACCAAAACCAACAACAGAAAAAAAACCCAACCAAAGAAAAACAAACAAACAAACAAAGCAAAACCAAAACAAACAAAAAGAAATCCAACTGCAGCATAATCTGTGTTCTCTCTATAGCAGATGTTTCTTCTTTCACAGAAATTTGACTATGCATATGTACAATCATGTTCTAGGTAGGTCACAGGTGCTCAATGCAGGTCTCAGTGCAGCAGAGCTAATGACAGTGATTCTTATAATTAGGTTTGCCTAACAACCGCCAGTAAAATGTTGTATTTTAGTAATATATTATTTCATTGACTTCTCTTTATGTAGTCAGAGTGGAAATTTTAGTTCAGAAATTTATATCAGCCTGAACAGCTTTTCAAAGGTTTTGATTAAAATGTTCAATGCTTTATAAAGGAAAAAGAATGTGTTTATCCAAGTGAAAAAGTTCTTATAATGGTTTAATTGTGAAGGTTCTGTGCTTTTCATGTTGAAACAGGTATTTCAGACATCACATGGAAGGACTGCTCTTTTCCTATCCGGCAAAACTCACCCATTCAATCTCTAAACTTCATGAGGATCTCCCATGGTACAATTTGGCAACTGATTTCTCCAAAGGGCATATTGATGGAGCGTGCTTAATCTCTCCACTTAATATAATTGGTCTGAGTCACCTCCCAGAAGCAACTGTGCGTACAGCTTAAGTGAGACGAGATTTCTTACATGATTTTAACTCTATATTGTAAACTTGACTGTCATTCTGAGCAGAATGGAAAGTTGTTAGAACCATTCAGGAGCATGAGACTCTCAAATGCCTCCTGTGCTGAGGAGCAAAGAACAGAGAAGGGTATAGAAATAAAAGACAGAGGCAAGAGTAAGTAATAACACAAAGGGATAATGAACTGTGACAGGAGCAAAGGCAAAGACAGCTGTTGACAAGAATGTAGAACCTTTACTGCAGATTTACCTGCAGCAATTAATTTATCTTCTCTTTAGGAATCTTTGTGCTTCTGCAAAAAGGTACTCATGATATTGACCTCTTTTGTAGAGCCCAGAAAAATGTGAATGTTGAAAAAAAGTTGCCCTCCTTTCCAACCATTACATAACTACAAATTATTAGTTTTTAAATGTCACATTGAAAAATGTGTGCACCCAGGTGTAAAATTAACAGAGCATGTATTAGACAGGCAGATAAAATATTGCTTTAAAATCTACAGACAAAAATCCTCTACATTCAAAGGTGACAGGTACAGTAAAAAAGGTCTATCACAGTCTAAAGAGGCAGTATTATTTGCATACAACCAAAGCATGCACAATTCTAAATAAACTGAAACAACTTCTTAGTTGCCCTTTTTCTTTCACTTTGGAAGGTAAATGTGTTTAGGCATGCCTATTTCATACCCTGAGAACATATTCACCACAGAGTTAGAATTCAGGCATTAAAAAATTTCTCCTACACTATGGTTTGAAGAGGTGTTTGTCTGGCACTGCTGCATATTTGTTTTAAAATATATTCCCAATGCATATAACACACATGCTGAGCAATTCCTAGAATAATGAAGTGTAAAGATAAATTTTAGATGATACAAGAGTTAAAGCATGGTAGAGGATGAACAATACAGATATGCTGCTTTATTAGAGCCATAAAGAACTTCATCTCTCTGAGATGGGAGTGAAGAGAAACTGTGGTGTTCTTGCAGTGGTAAACTAACATGGATAATCTGGTCATTCATGAGTACACACCACATGAAGGCTGATCCTTGGATCTTGTCACTGTTCCTCCTCATTTTCACTGCAGATTCCACTATGGCAAAAAAATAAATAAAATAGGAGTAACAACTTAAAGCTTTACCAAAATAGAGGACCCCATCTTTTATACCTGATGTTTTGGTGTAAATATGCAGTACTTTGGGTTAAATATTCAGGAACATAAAGTGAAAATTGAAACGTTCACATATTTCACATAGGCTTTGCCCAAGCACTCGGAAAAAAGCAATTTTATCATGCAAAGTGGCTCTGACCAAAGATTTGTAAGATTTTAAAAGGCCAAATTGTATTCTGATGGAGGAACAGGAAGAAATGCTTTTTATATGGGAATCTGTATATAAATATGTTTTCAAAACTAGACTGGACATTATGCATCAACCTAGGAAAAAGGTCAAGAGCCATTCTATTAACAACAACTTTGTTGTTTATGTGGCCTGGAAGACAAATGGGTATTAAATTTATTTTATAAAGTCAATTTGCATTAGCCAAGTATATCAAAAGTCACAAGAAAACTAAGCAGGAGAAATTATTGCTGAAAGTGACTGGCTTTAAGGTAAAATTTATTGCAGAAACTTGAAAAGCCTGTGTTGGGGAAAAGGGAAAGTATGTGTGTGCAGCCAGGCCCACAGGTTTGGGTTGTGGAAAAATGCAATGTCACACCCTTCATCAGTGTCAGTTATGACCAGACTCAAAGACAGACCTTTAGAACAAAGACCTGCAAGTAATGACCCACAAAATACGTATTTCTTAAAGTCACTGAGGGCTGGCAACCAAACAGACCTCTATCATTTGATGTATATTCACAGCAGGACATAGACCAACCACTCGATTAACCCAGCAACAATTAAGCAAGTCATAAACATTAGGAGGCTAGCTAGGACATCTAGAGAGAAGTAGCACATGGTTCATTGATCATAAGGAGGGACCACAAGGAATCCTTTCAGAGAGAGCAGTGACTCTGTGCTCCATTTTTTTTTCATGTAGAGATAAGTTTTCTAGAAGGATGTTTTCAGACCCAGGAGAAAAGTTTCCAGGCTTCCACATAACTCACATGATTAGAGCAGATAATATAATCTTAAGAAACAGAATATAGTGAAGAGCTACAATTCAATTAAATGTATTTTTATACACTCTAGATTTCCAGCTGCATTTTGATTAAAACCTAGGTAGACACTACTTATTTTAAGTTCATATGTGAGGTAAATAAAATGTCTTGAAACAAGCTCAATATTTTTACTGAAATAACTTTCCACATTTTAGAAAATTATTGGAACATATTATAAACTATCCTGTCTTATACTGCTTATCTACAAATGTATTATCAAGGTGACTGCAAATGGTTTAGTAATGCTTCCTAAGTGACACTGAGACTGGAGTATCACAGTCCTCGAGAAGTAGAAACGGTTTTGATGCTTTAGTTACTAGCTATCTGACTTTGTGTATTTCAGACGTTTACAAAACCAGAAGCTTTCCTTTCTGTTGTCTATTTGCACTAGATCTGTCTTCTCATGTGTCTTCAGTCCTATGTGTCAAACTGGTTTATCTCACTCCATGTATCCCATTGGAAAAGGATTTTTTTAAAATTCTCTTATTTTGTTTCCACAGTTCCATTGCTCTCATAGACAGGCTTGGAGATTCAACCAAGCTGCATTAGTTACAGTTCTGAGTCAGGCTTGAAGTGTTGTGCTTTCTCTGCCAGAACAGCTTCTCAGATACTCATTGTAGTCGCAAGCAGGCAGTTTTACTAGCAGCGTGTTTATTTTCTTTGACTGCACTCCTCATTTCTTACTATGGTTTGAACATACTCTTGCCTTTTTAAATAAGCTGACAAGCCAGATGTGATATAATAGGTTTATCTAATTAAGTCCATTGCAATCTTTGGCATACCTGGGACTACTTCTGTGCTTTCATTTTCCAGGAGAATGCATTTCAAATGTGCTTTGAAATCCTCAGCACAGGATACAGATGTGCAAACGACAAAAGCCAGTGCTCAGTAATCTTGATGCACAAGCATACTTCTTTTGGCAGGATCTTGGCACTCCAGACATAATTATGATCTGCTGGCCAGCTGCTTTCCATTAATCACTTTTGGCAGAAAAAAGAAGGCCTTCCAAAGATCAGCAGCAAAAAAGTTGCTCTAGCATATAAGGCTTATGCCAGAAAGGATCTTCAGTTTAAGAGCGAGCATGATTCTGAGGTTTTTGCTATGACATTCCCCACAGATCCATCCTAAAAGTTTCAACAATTGTGTCAGCCACTCACATCTTAGATTTCTGTATCTAAATGGAGTGTTAGCCCTCAGATACCCTGCTTGTGTTTGCAGCTAGCTGCAGTTCATGCCTAGCAGAGATGTGGCAAGACAGTGTCACAGGGATGATGATTAGAAGAGCACAATGTGGCACAAAGCTTTTTAAGACTTATGTGATGGATGAGAAAAAAAATGAGGAAAAGGAATCAAGAAAATATGGATGCAAATCTAAGTCAACTTCAGCCCTTTCTTTCCTGCATTTGTGAACATTAATTTACAGAAACCCTTAGACAAAAGTAAATTCCTTAGTGACCTAAAAATGAGAAAACTTTCCAAGAACACTGCATTTCACTCAACATACTTGATTAAAGTGCCCAAACTACCTTTATATTTCTTCTGATAAATGCCCTCAGAGACTATGAGGAGTTTCTTTGTCTGTCAGTGCACTCTCATTAGTTCTTTCATTTCTTAGAGGCAGGTAAGAAAGCCTCCTTCCTAAGCCAGAATCTTTCTTGCCTGCCTGAGGAGGAATTCACAGTTTTCTAGCTGTTAGATAGAAGTTTGAAATACCAGTGATCTGCATCCCAATCACCTATTGCTCCAGGATCCAACTGGATTTCCACATCTTACACATCTGGAGACTGAGGACCAGTGCCTCCTCCTTAGCACTGAAACAAAAAACGATATTGAAAACTATATATGCACTTAGCCTTATGTGGGGACTTCTTAAGATCAAAGAGCTGAGCCAGTTTCCTTAGAGTGCAGCTCTAGGTGTAAACTCTTCCTGTATCTGATGTGGCAGCATTTATTAACAATGGATTAGTTGGCATTGCATTCTGAACACCTAGATAGGATGTGAATACATACAACAGGTAGCCAAAGGTAAACTCAGACTTCTCATGGGTAATGCACTCACCACACCATGTGTTGGCAGGGAAGATCTTGTAACTTTTTTGTGCTGCAATAATCTGAGATATTCTGTCACTCCTTGGCAATTTCGTCATGCCACAGGAAAAGCAGAGGAAGGGTTTGCACATGTAAATAGTATGTGTAAAACCAGAGGCAAATCAGTAGCCATCAGATGATACAATCTACATCCTCACTTAAAAAACAAAGTGAAAATGATACAAGTTGTGAACCATCCATCAGCTAGCACAGACTTGAATTTAACTCAGATGCATTTGGACACAAGAAAGATGATGCCCAAATAGAAGCCTGTTGATGGACTTAGCTACTGATGTAACTTTGTCTTGTAAGCAACTGTTCCTGGAATTAAATTAGTTAATTTGTGGTCTAAAATTCCCAGTCTGGTCAGTGTACACACCACATCAGTGCAGCAGTGTTGCCATAAAGTGGTCATGCCATCACTCAATCTTGCCCCTACTTCGATAACACCAGTCAGAAGCACTGAGGCAGTGCTGCAACAGAGATGGCATCTGAGTGGTCTTGCATGTTGTAGGCTGGCCAGAAATAGACAGCAGCCTTCTTCTAAAAGCTCCATTTTTTAATTACTGCAACCCACAGCTTGGAGAAACAGCCTGATTAAGAGAAAACTAGAATGACCAATCAGGCCACCTTTGTGAAGGAGTCATCTCAGGCCCAGCCCAGAGGCCCTCAGCAAGGATAGCAGAGCCCATAGCAAACCAGTCTCCACTGGCTTATTTAATGCAGCCTGCAGGACAGCACACCCTTCTCTATGCATTTCCAGTCTCATGTCTGACAGCTTGCCATTGTCACATGACAGACTGTTACATGCTTTGGCATCAGCCAGGGTGATTATTTTTAGTAGGTAGGACACAGACTCAGAGCCCTCAGCTAAGTACACTGCAACCCTCTTGTTACAAATAGACTGAATCACTTTTTTGGCACTCTCATTAAAGCTTTTGGCTAATAAACTCTGCTTTCTCTTCAGAACGCTGATACCAACAAGCAGTTTCCTCTGTAATACACTGAGGCACTCTTTATCCTGGAATGGGGAGCAGGAGAGCCCGCCTTCTTGTAAGAGAAGGCAGTGCTTCCTAAGACGCACCGAAAGCTACCAACAATCAAGGTTAGGGCTGCAAAAATCTGGAACAAGCAATTTCACCAGAATTTGTCACAGATGAGTGCCAAACTAAAAAGGTAATCAGTCATAAGTAGTAGCTGCAGTCTTAAAACCATGGCTGTGACCTTCAATTAGTACATCACCCAGAACATTTATTTCTCCAGAAATAGTTTGAAGCACATCACAGAATGTTAGGTGTCGGAAGGGACCTCAAAAGATCATCTAGTCCAATGCCCCTGCCAGAGCAGGATCACCTAGGATCACACAGGAACACATCCAGGCAGGTTTATGAATGTCTCCAGAGAAGACTTCACAAACCCTGTGGACAGCCTGTTCCAGATCTCACACTGAAACAGCTTTTCCTTATGTTTTTGTGAAACCTTCTATGCTCCAGCTCGCACCCATTGCCCCGCGTCTTATCATTAGATATCACTGAGAAAAGCCTATGGTTGTCTTCCTGATACTCACCCTTCACATATTTATAAACATTAGTGAGGTCACCCCTCAAGTCTCCCCCAAGCTAAAGAGATGCAGCTCCGTCAGCCTTTATGCACATGCTTGTAACAGATTCATGTAGTATGTGTCACAGAATTGCAGAATGTTAGGGGCCGGAAGGGACCTCGAAAGATCATCTACTCCAACCCCTCTGCCACAGGAACACATCCAGGCAGGTGTTGAGTATCTCCAGAGGAGGAGACTCCACAACCCCTCCATGCAGCCTGTTCCAGCGTACCATCACCCTCACAGTGAAAATTTTTTTCCTTACATGTCCATGGAACTTCCTATGCCTCAACTTCCACCCATTGCCACTTGTTCTGTCATTGGGCATAGCTGAGAAGAGCCTGACTATCCTCTTGGCACTTGTCCTTTACATATTTATGAACATTAAGGAGGTCACCCTTTAGTCTCCTCCTCTCCAAACTAAAGAGACCCAGCTCCCTCAGTCACTCCATGTAAGGAAGATGTTCCACTCCCTTAATCATTTTTGTGGCTTTGCACTGGACCCTTTCAAGCAGGTCCCTAACAACTGTATTTTGTCAGCATTACTTATTTCCATACTGGAGGAAGAGCTCATAACACCACCACACCTATGCTTTTAAAAATAATTTTAAGTTAGTCCAAAGGTAGTTGTGAAAATATGCTTAGTCTTTGTGAACTATTTTGACAGCTTTGTGAAAGGCCAAGATTAACAATTTATTATACACTTGGAATTATGTACAGTAAATGAGACTGACACCTGCATATTTAATAGATAAGAATAAACTACTTCCTTGGAGAAGTTCACTGAAGATATAGGATGGAATTATATAATTAGACAGTTTGCAGATCCTAAAGGCATTTTAAAATCATTCAATTAATCAGGAGAGTAGTTTCCGGTTTGTGCCAGTTTTCCTTATGAGAATTTTGAAAATAAACCTGAACATAGTGATCTGAAGACAATCTGAAGTTGATTATCCTCAGACTCTATCAAATAAGAATGTAGGCTAGTAAGAGATGTTTCACTTCCATTTTAACACCAAACTCAAGCCCGTCTGCTTAGATCGTGTTTTATTTCTTCATTACCGATAGCAGCTACTATTTCTCTTTCTAGCTCTGGTTGAAATATCAACACTGAGGTATTGTGAAGTTTACATCTCTAAACAGTATTGGAGCATATTTTCTCTAGAAGTTCTCCCAATATGTTTTTGTTTCCCCAATCTGTTTTAGAAGATTTCCCATCTACTTTAGAGTCATAGAGCACCTCTTCTATGAAGACAGGCTGAAAGGATTGGGGCTGTTCAGCCCAAAGAAGAAAAGGCTCCAGGTAGACCTTATAGCTACATTCCAGTATTTGAAGAGGACCTACAAGAAGGCTTGGGAAGGAGTTTTTAAAAGGGCTTGTAGTTAAAAGGACAAGGAGCAATGATTTTAAACTGGAGCAGGGTAGATTTATTTAGACATAATCTCAGAACATGGAATACATTTTCTAGCTTTTTAATTAAAAAAAAAATTGAAGGGATTTGCCAAAACAATTTAAAACTGGCAAAACCAGCAGGCACACAGAGATAGATATAGATAGATAGATAGATAGATAGATAGATAGATAGATAGATAGATAGATAGATATTATGAAGTGTGCATTTTCACACAAGTAAACCAGAGCTTTGGGGAAAAAGAACTCTAAAATCTAGATTACACAGATACGTTTTAATGGTCACAATGCTAACAGAGACAATAAGCCATCATTTAAATAAATCAAACACTTCTCTTTCAAATATTTTATTTTAGTACTTTTAAATATGTTTTAATACAACAAAGATATAAAACCATATATTAATTCAATCTGAGTTTAGAATCAAAACAGTATTTACTTATTTACAGTACTCACTTTAAACTTCACTGGCATACTTTCTAGCTATTAGTTAATACTATTTTCTGTCAGAACAAAAGTGAAGCAACTGTGCAGTGTGAAAAGCTATGTTTCTACAACCTCATTAAGTACTATATACAATGCAGTTTGTGGTTTTTCACATTTGAAAAATTTCTCATATTTGACAAAAATTGACTGAAAGAACAAAACTAAGTTACTTTCTACCTATGCAGTCATCAAGCTAATAGGTCAAGTTATTGTGCTCCACATTTATCATCTTAAATTCTTACATACCTATTACAAAGTGCCTTTTAAAATGTGCATGTTATTGAGTTATGTACATAATGCTCACTGCAAATTTCTTAAAATATAAATGGTAAGTATGCAGGATACTGCTACACAGAAAGTTTACTCTTCACAATACTACCATGTTTGAGGGGTTGTGAGGGATTTTTTTTAGATATTTTTCTTCATATAATGAACAAGATATCAATACACTCAATCCAAAGGACTTTTTCCCCAGAAATACTGTTTACTGTTTAGAATAGTTTCCGGATGTTTCTTTTCAATTTCAGAAATACATCAGAAATAATAATCTGTATGAATCATCAGTGGCCCATCAAGTAACCCTTGACTGATAAACACTACATGCACACAAAAATTCAGAGAGTAAGCTGGCTTACCACACAGACTTCTGCGAAATATACTTCCATCTTGACAAGTCCATGATGGTTTTCGTAGTTACATGTTAAGTTTTTATAAAAGCATCCTAGATGACACAAAAATACCTGCAAAAAAACCCAGAAAACCAACCAACCAAACCAAAACACCGAAAACCAAAACAAACAAAAAAATTCAATTATTGTCTCTGGCTTACTGCAAATTCTCCCCAACTCTTCAGTAAAAACTACACTGACAGGATGAAAAACTAGCAGTTGTTATAGGTTACTCTTGTTAATACTCCAGGTCCACAAAACCATTTTTCCCCCAGAAACATATGCTGTTTCTTCAAATGCACATTTAATGATTAATACTCATCTCCTCAATAGTTTTGGTGCTTGAACACCTAGTGGACTTTCATACATCAAAACCTAGCTACATAGTAGTGGACAAGCACAGTGCTAAGTATGTAAACAGTGATTAAAAACCTCAAGGAGATACTAACTGTTGCAAGACTTGCATTTATGTCTGAGTTCGCCCCTTCCCTCTTTCCCTTCAATACTCTTTTTGGCACTACATGACACAGCCATACAGAACAGATCATAGAAATATGTGCTGTTATCCTCACTGAAAGGTTTCAATACTTCTAAATCATCTCCTTTAGTATAAAACCAAGAGGGTTTTTTTTTTTTACAGTTTTATCCTCTCAGAACCCAGTTAACTAGTAATTGCTTTGGATGCCTGGAATGTTTTCTTCTATAATAAATGAGAGGGAAGAAACCAGGGAAAAACAAAAAGAAAGTGACATTGCCTATTCCTATTAACTGTAGCAGTGTATCACACACAGCATGTGCTTGGCCTTATTAAGAAAATGCTTACATTAAAATGGTAATCCTCACTGAAGTCAAGAACAGTGATTTGCTTAAAAGTTAAGCACATTAATTTGATTCACCACAAGCAGCACACTTAGAAGATCCAATTCCTGCTAGTCTTGGACATACACTTCAAGCCTATCTATATTTCTGTACCAACACTTTTCATGTTACCTTTTTTGCCAGAGGACATGAAGATAATTAGCATATATCAAAGATTTCTGTATCATCATTCAAAAATAGCTGGAGGAACCTTTCTTGAAGAACCTCCAATAAGCTTTTGTTAGTGCAATCAGAATTTGCTAAAAAGCTACATTTGTGAAAATTTAATTTCTGTGTGCAGGTGTAATGTCATAAAAATGATAGTTTAAGGGATTTTCCAGAAAGGAAAAACTAAAGACAAAAAGTATAGGAAACTTACTTTAAGAAGCTGTATAGTAAGGTACAACAGGACAGGGAGGAAGGGATGGGGTAATGCCTGTGTCTCTCACTTGCAACTACATGTATACATGTCTCCAGTTAATAAGTAGGGAAGAGCTCAAGATTATTGTCAAGTCTTAAGCACTACTAGGTTTGCTTTAGTACCAAAAAAATGTGGTCCTCCTTTTGTATATCCCAAGTCATTCAGTTAAGACTTCTCTGAATTGTTTCTGCGCTTTGCAGTACTAATGTTGACACTTGCACTTGCTAGCATAACTCAGTAACTCGTTCAATTCCTCTGAATTCAGATTACTTGTGCATTTCCACAGACCACAGAAGATGACTTTGCACAAAGTAGGTGCAGCAAGTTAAAGGACAACAAAAAGGGTGCTGCATTAACATATGTGGGAAGGACAACCCTGATCATACTTAACTTTAAAACCAAGTCCCAATGATTCTCTGCTGCCTTTACTTGAAAGTGCTTGTCAGCAGCAGAGAAGCAGCAAAATGCTTTCAAAACACTGACTCTTTAAAAAGAAGGTATGTAATTTTAAGTCTGTCAGTTACTTGCAACTAGCTTCCATGTAATGAACAGTAACACTTACTTTACCAACTTTCAGTGACCTGTGCATTTTTGTATGCAAGCTCAGATTTTTCTATCAATTTCAAGCCTACCTCTTGCATGTTTATAGACAGAAAAAATTCATTTCCAAACCAGGTCAATTATCCTGATGAAGTTTTGACCCACTTCAATGCTCACAAAAACAACCTCTGTGTATTACTTACCTTGGACTCAGGTATTCAGCATCAAGAGAAACAGCAGAAAAGAACAAGTTTCCTTTGAAAAACACCAATAGGCAATGCTGATTTAAAACGTGGATTTACTTAACAGAATTGAATAATTAAATTAGAACGTTTCAAAGTTTATGAACTTCATTTTTTGTTTAAATAGTATTGAAATGAGACAGCTTTACTTTATGTAAACATTGTTACACTGGGCTGGACTTAAAAATTCTGCTGAGTGCCTAAATTGCAAAGTAATTTTTCAGTTTAGACACAGCTAAGCCAGTTCGTACTGATATGGTTCTTTTCAGAGTTAACAGCTCTGCAAATTTAATTGGATACCTCTTCTCATGCTTTAACTTGGAACACAATCCTGTACATCAGGAGAATAGATGTGTCCTAGAGCTTAAAAAATAGCATTTGTAACTGTGTGTGCATTGCAAAGGCAAATATAAATTAACCAATACAGCTCTTTCATTATAAAGTCTCAAGAGGAATGTTCAAATTGTCTTTCTGAAATGAGAAAGACAAGAATGGCAAATAAAAAGTACAGAATATTTTCAGAATAGTTTCTCCCTTTTTTTCTTAGTAGTAAGCATACTTCTGCAGTGGATGCCAAGAGCCATCGGGCTACAGCAGACTGAACAATATAGTATAAATCTGCCATTTTGCTAAAAAATTGGAATGTTACAAATACAGAAGTCTGCCAAATAGTATAATGTATGTGTGCTCAATACAGTTGGCAAAGATGCTCTAAGATGCACAATTCCTCTGTGGAATAGGAGCTAAATTTAGTTACAGAAGCAATATACTATGAAGAACCAAATATAGTCTAGTTACTAGAATCCAGGTTTATAAAAGGAACATAAAAAAGAGTAGCCCACAGTAGGTTACAAGTCTCCAAATACAAAACTGTCTTGCAAAATTGCAAAGGGATTTTTTTCCCCCCTGCAAACCTAAGTATGTCGTGGACATTAAGCCAGCTTGTACCAAGCTGTAAGTGCTTTGTATAGCTTTCCAAAGACAACTTACACCACCTTTTGCACATATCACCTATTCAGAAATTGCAATAACCAAATTAGAAAGTCTGTACTACTTTTATGTTTTGCACCTTTAATCCCTCAGTTTTCATTTAGCATAAATATAATTTTGAGACTCTACAGCCAACACTAGCATTGTCCCCTTACAAACCATTACACAAGAGACCATCACACAACCTTGCTTACTCATTATGAACTGAAAGTGTTGTTTGGGGGGTGTTTTGTTGTGGATTTTTTGTTGTTTGTTTTTTTTTTTTTAAACAACCAAACTTCAACTGCTTATAGTGCTGTTATCTTTCAGTGCAGTGAATGAGCAACTTAGTTTAAGAACTAGTCTCTTCCCATACTTGTTATAATGTGTGTTTATACATATTAACAAATATACTGTGTATATATAGAGATTCACCATATTGTTGACATCAGAATGCTAAAACGTACATCAACATATGCACTATTTCCAATACTCATTATTATTACTTGTCCTGAAAAAAGTTACTACATGCATCTTCCCCACCCATTTATGGGACGATAAAATATATGAAGGTGAATGTTCTGTTTTTTCAGTGTTCAAGAGCTGCTCTAAAAAACATGCACAGGTTGGGGTATAAAACAATTAAAACCACTCAAAAGTTACTTTGTGGCTTTAAACTCACTAAAGCAAAATTAATTGCTTTGATTGGATGTGGCAGTTATTTTAACTCATTTATTTCAACTCAAAGGGGAAAACTTCAAGTGCCAGAACAACTGTATCAACAACTGATAGACTAGACTAAATAAGCTCTCATTTAAAAAAAAAAAAACAAAAACAAACATCATTGCATAGCCACAAGACAGACTTTCACTTTTGGCAACCTGTATGCAGACCATTTATACTGTCAATTATACTTTAAGACTTGTTATTTAGCAGTTCAGAGGTCCTTTTGGCAAGGAACTATACTGCTTTCTTCATTATGACACAGTACTCCTCAATTGTTAAGCTTACACAGAGATTGTTTTGAAAATTACATCTATGACTGTTTTAAAAGAAAGTCTTCATAAATTTCTAATTTTTTAGTCAGGCTAGCATATTAAGTAATGGAGATTTGGACCTGTAAAGTGTATAAATCTATTCTGAACAAACACGTACTTGAGGTTAAACTTACAGAAACATTCACATAGAACCTTACTACGGGTAACAGCTTTCTGCTTTTCATTCATGGTTCCCTGATACCCTTTACTAGCCCCTGCATTGTTTTCTATTTTAGCAATGGAAACTCAAAACATATTCCTGTGAAGTATGGGAACCCCATTTTATGGCTAAGAATCTAAGAAACCAAACAAGGAAGAGGAGATCAGAGTGAAAAAATGTTACTTTGCATTATCCCCCAGCTAGCCTTGTAGGATCTTAGTTGCAACTCTTCATAAAAATCTGGATGGAACCACATACTCTTCATCCAATCAATCTTTTGAGTATAGTAGGTTTTGAAAAGGGCCAGCAATACTCATTGGGAACAGTACCATTAACGTTGCATTCAAAAAAAGAAAACATTGGAAACCAGATTCTTGCTCTCCTACTCTGTTGATATGCTCTAGTATTAGCCAGTGTATGGTAATACAAAAAGAGTCTTGTAGTGATGTAAAAGGCAATGAAGACATCTATAGAATAATGTTCATGTGCAGCCAAAATGAAGAAGATTCCAAAGAGATTCAGGACCCACGACAAGGTGTGCAAGAAGTTCCAGCTCCTTGGTGTATCTAGGAGAAAACAGAAAGTTAATGTCTCAAAAATCTGGGTCACTACAAATCTAAGCCTAGACTTTGCCAATTTTTACACAGATTTTTCATCCAAAAGCGTGAGGAAGTTACTGTCTTCATCTGAAAACACTGATTATATCTACAGCAAACAAACAAACCCACCAAAAAAAGAAAAATCAAAACACTTAAGTGCCTATTACTTAATGACTTCATTTACAAATACAGCTATTATTCATTTTGGGATTAACAGAGCATCCTGAAATGGTGTAGGACCACGCAAAGCAGAATTCTTTTCCCAACCAACTTCTTCTGATGAAAAATCATACATTTTCCATGTCATAAACCATACATTACTCTGCTATTACAGTCATTCTGCCATAGGTTAACTCAAACTAATTATCTTAGCTTAGTATGTTATGTATCAAATCATACTTTGACTTCACAAAAGAGCACTATTGTTTCATAGATTCTCACTCATTATGAGGTTTGGTATTTTGGCTTTAGGGATTATACTGAATGTACAGACACTTATCTGGGTATTTTGCCTGATTGGGTCAGTGGCAAATACAGGAACAGTATCTTCCCTAGCATTCTCTCAGTAGCAAACTAGAAAGCCTTTCTAATTTTCTTGTCTTGATTGTTCTTTCAAATGTGCCCTACTCATCCTTCAATTAATCTAGGTGGTGTTGTTCCTTTCCTGTCTGCAAGTAAACTGTCACAAATCTGAGCAAAGTATCAGCAATCTGGTATTTTACTTGCTTGCTTAAGAATTACAGTCTGAACTTTGAGGAGGTGTCCTAGTTTCAGCAGGAATTAAGATAATTTTCTCTCTAGTAGCAGCTGTAGTGCTTTGTTTTGGATTTTGGACAAGAATAATGTTGATAACACTGGGATGTTGTAGTTGTTGCTAAGCAATGTTTTTTTTAAGTCAAGGACTTTAGAACTACTCATACTGCCCTGCCAGTGAAGGCTGGGGGGTGCACAGGGAAGTTGGGGAGGGGTGTTCCATACAATATGATGTCTTGTGCAGTATATTAACTGGGAGAAGTTGGTCAGGGGCACTGTGGCTCAGGGATGGGATCAGATGGGCATTGGTCAGCAGGTCCTGAGCAAGTGCATTATGCATCACTCATTTTGTATTTCTATTTGTATTACTTTCCCTCCCTTTTCTGTCCTATTAAACTGTCTTCACCTCAACCCACAAGCTGTACTTTTTTTCTCCCTCCCTAGCTGTCTCGCCCTATTCAGCCACCTGAGTATGGGGCAGCAGTGTGCCCAGGTGGCCAAGACCGCAAATAGCATCCTGGCCTGTATTAGAAACTGTGGCCAGAAGGACCAGGAAAGTGAGAGAAGAGGGAGCAAGTGCCTGGGTGGTGCTTAATTGTTATCTGGGGTTAAACCATAACAGGAGGTCAAGCAGCAGATATTCTTAATACTTAGAATGATAGAATCTTTTTGGTAGGAAGGGTCTATTAAGAATAACCATTAACCCAGCACTGCCAAGTCACCACTAAATCATCTCACTAAGCACCAAATCTACACACCTTTTAAATACATCCAGGGATGGTGACTCCACCACCTCTGCGGGCAGCCTATTCCAGTGCTTAATAATCCTTTAGGTTAAGAAATTTTTCCTACTATCCTATCTAAGCCTCTCCTGGAACAACTTGAGACTGTTTCCTCTAGCAATAAGGCCTTCCCTCAGCCTCCTTTTCTCCAGACTAAACTACTCCGGTTCCCTCAGCCATTTCTCATAAGGCTTACTCTCCAGACCCTTCACAGCTTCACTGCCCTCCTTTGGACACAGTCCAGTACTTTGATGTCCTTCTTGTAACAAGCGGCCCAAAACTGAACACAGTCATCAAGTTGCAGCCTCACCACTGCCAAACAGAGGGGGACAATCACTTTCCTGGTCCCAATGGCAACCCTATTTCTAATACAAGCCAGGATGCTGTTTGCTTTCTTGGCCACCTGGGCACACTGCTGCCTCATATTCAGCTGGCTGTCGAGCAACACCCCCAGGTCTTTTTCCACCAGGCAGATTTCCAGCCCCATTTCTCCAAGCCTGGAGTATTTACACTCTCACACCCCGGGTTGACAGCAAGCAGTATGTATTCTTAACACTTAAGGACATTTAAGTATTGACATTCTGTACTTACATTCTGTGACAAAGAAGTTGAGCATGGTCAGGACAACAGTGTGGCCACTGAACATATAGTCTCCACATGTATGTACTCCAGTCAGAGTCATTCCAAAGCCACTCCATATTGCAAAAGCCCGCTGGAGTTTTGCCCAAACATTGCCATACAACTACAAGACAGCGATATGAACCTTCAGTAAGTTCCAGCCCTGCTGCCTGAGCAGTATGTCCCTAAAGTTAGCTGTTCAGCACTCTGTGTGTTTAATACTATTTATCACCTTGGGTCTTTTATTAAAACACAGGTCATCATATCTCTGGATTTTATTGTGACAGTGAATAACATTACTAACTATAATTACTAATTATATTCGTAATACCTCTGACGAATACTGGAATACAGAACAAGTATTTTGTTGCAAGTGATTTATATACAAATATAAATGCCCCCATGTTGAGTATATTCAACCTTGCAATGTCACATTGTCAAGTTTCCAACATATTCAGTTCAAACCTCTTCTAACTAAGAGTTAGAATAAAACCATAAAATCCCAAGTTCTATGAATAGTCCTCATTAGAAAGGGTGAAATAACAACAGCTTAGGTTTTTTTTCTGAAACTATGCATCCAACAAGACAAAGAAGCAATCACTCCACTTTCAGCCTTTTTTCATGAAACCAGAATCTTAAGTGCACACTTTCCTGATTTTTTTTGTCTGGTTTACAGTGTGAAATATTCCACACACACTTCCACAAACGACTATTTCCTCTCTGAAGTGGCAAGTGCCCCTAAGAACGCTTGCCTGCATAACGGCAATGCAGGACATGGAGGACGATAGTAGAGCAACAACCCTGTTCTTACAAACATAAAAGTAGCATTATGGTGTTGTGAGTTTAACCACAGAGTTGAAAAGTCCTCCAATGGCGTAGATAGGTAATTGTAACCTTTTGTTATTGTATTCCATAAACCCTGCTTCTGATATACAAACAGGTTGCAGAGTCGATTCAGCCCTTTTCTGCCTCTCTCTCCCTTCCCAGCACAGTTCTCTCATCTCTGGCAGTGTGGGGGAGGGCTGCTGCCTGGCCCAGCTCTGGCTAGTTTCATAGCTGCACCGTTGGGCTTAGCTTGGGGAGGTAGGGAGGAATGGTGAGAGGCCTGGGGGGCATTGAAGCCTGTTTTTTCAGAAGGATTGTGGCTTAATGAGCTTGTTATAAGCTGAAATGTGAATCTGGGTGTTTAGCATTTATGCAAATAGCGTAAATATCTGTAAATAGTATATCCATTTAAATTTCCAATTCTGTATGGCGCATTTTTATTTTTCTGCTTTTGGGAGGGGTAAAATATATTTTCTGTCTGCTCTAAACTAAACTAAGACATTACGGTTACAACAATCTCAATTGTATCTTAAATAAACATTTTAACAAAGGAAACAAGAAAAACTATTTAAAGCATTTTAACATTTTACCTTTCCAGTACACTGCAGGTGTTGTCCCGGCACAGAGAGCGAGGTAACAAACATTGTAACGCAACGTAGTAAGAACACCGTCCCCATGAGGCTGCACAGCCTTCGCAGAAGTATAGACCTGGGAAAAGTACACAGGAATTGATTGCAAGAGCCCCCAAAAATATTTTTTTTTTAAATAAGGACAGTTATGATAAGCTTTTTACCCACACTCAACCTTAATCCCATGAAGTTCCTTCATCGTTGCTGCAATTAACTGCATGTAAAAATCCCAAACTTTATTTTAAAGTAATAGTGCAAAGGTATGGTTCCCACATGACAGGGTGACACACCAGCAAGTTTACTGCCACCAAACAGTACAGCTTCGCTCCTTTGAAAACACACATTAGCTTTGGCACTCATACCTTATGTTGGCAAACTGGCAAAAATCAACAAACTGGTAAAAATTTAACTCAACATATGCATGCACACAAAAGGGTTTTGGGGCCTTTGGTGACAGTAAGCTGGTAGGATGGCCCAGTCATCTTGGGGAATTTCATTCTCATAGGATTTTCTTACATATAGAATTGTTGTATGAGAACATAGACTAAAAACTCTGAAATACAGATGCCCTGAAGAAAATAACTTAAATCTGGTAGGAAAGTAATTTCAGATTACTCCTCTGTAAGATCACCATTCTTTATTAAATTCTTTGATCCATTTTAGCAGTGATGTGTTAGAAGCTCACAAGACTTACTGAATGAAAAGTCTTGAACAATCGTAACAAATTCTTGTTACGGTCCTTTCTCTGAATCAAAGCACCAGTTAACTGGAATGTTACATACTGTACCTGTGTTTGTGAAGCAGAAGAACCAATAACCAAATGTAGCAAAGAATTACACCACATACTTCAGTCATAGCAAAAGCCCATGGTATTCTAGGGACACTAAAAAAGGGGATGAAGCAAGAAAGTTACAATACAAAGGCTTAATTTTCCCTTCTTGCATTGAGAATAAAATCCTATAAACTTCTAACTACAAAACTAAGTTGCATTAATCTGACAAAAGTTCAAATTACAACCAAACCCCCAAAATTTTACAAAATATTTACAACCAAGTATTTTGTTAGATTGAATTAAATAGACTTAGAATTAATTTTTAATTACATCATCTCCTTTCTACTAACGTCTTTTCAGCAGACATTTACATGTAGTGCACTAAGGCAGGAAAACACTAGTACATACACTTAATTTACATGTGTCATTTACCAACAGGATGTGTTCCTCTACCCATTGTTTCCCAACAGCCTTTTTCATTCTGACACAAGCTTGCATCATGTAAACTATGCTGCTTATGCTTGTAAGAATGTCATGTCAACACAATTAATGAAATGCTGCAAAGCTTAAAATCCTAAATACTTGTAATGAAGGAGAACTGCACAGAAAAATGTCAGGAAAAATAAAAATTGTTTTCAAAGTTCAATTTTGATTATAATCACTATATGCAAATCTTTTAGCCTTGCTTGTCAAGAAATTTAAGACTTTCCTGCACCAGTAACCATTTTTCTTCTGCAATTTGACCAAAATGCAGATTGAACAGATTTCAAGAGAGGCTGCTCCTCATAGTTTTGTGTTCCCTCTGACACAAAAGGGCAGCAAAGTGCTGCTCCAATGCAGCTTTGCAGTAATTCCCTTGCATTGTTTTGCGAGCTGTTGCCCGCTGAATAGCGTGTCAGCTCCCGTGAACAAAATCCAGTAACGACATAGCTCCCGTGCTCTGTCACTTCTTTGCTGAGTTATGTCTAAATTTATGGGGGATTCCACACACTTAAGTCAAAAGATTAGACTCCTACTGACTTCATGAAAACCACTACTTAAAAGGGAAATTACTGGCAGGAATAAGATCACGAAGACTGAACAGTTTATCTTGTCTTTTAAAACTCTCTAGTCAAAAAAGTTCTCTATGGGATAAGTTTACTTCCTCAAAGCAAGCATTTATCTTTTATTCAATCCGTAGTCAATTATTAAAATTTCACATTTGTTACTGTGGCTCTTTTTTGCCTAAAGTATAATATTTTCTTTTTAAAATGAGCAAGTACTGCATAAGTCACAATGGTGTTTTAGTATACAGATATTCTATGGTTAAAAAAGGTGCTGGTCTATTTAATCTGCTTCAGAGGTTCCCTAAACCAACTTCCTAAATTGACAGGGGAGAGAGGGCAAAAATACAGTAACAATGCTATTTCCTTCCAATTTCCTTGCTCACTGGCAGACCAAAATATTCCTTCACCAGAAGTTTTTCTGCATCAAGGCACATTAAGCTTCATAGCAACATATGGATTCCAGAAAAAGCATATGGCTCCCTATCTATGCCAGCTGACCATCACTGTTTCTACTAGAGTGAGAGGCTGGACAAATTAATTCCTGTGTTGTGATCAGCTAGTAGAACTAAATGCAAACTGGGCAGAACAGCTCAATTCATTTTCCCCTGCTAAACTAAATGTCTGCCCCTAACTCATGCACATTTCAAACTCAGCAGAAGGGTTTACTACACTCTAATTAGTACTTTGCAGAGACATCTTTAAGAGTGTATGAAACTGAGAATGAAGAAAAGACAGCCTATACTTTAATCATCATGTTACTACTTTGCTTTAAAAGAAAATTGCTTACCTATCTAGAAATATGTCTGGTAGAGGAGGATATGTTTGCATGTCAGGTACTCGCTCATGTACTATAACCATAACGAATGATGTAAAGCCAAACACTATGAAAACATAAACACAACTTAGAATTGTCTTCCAATACTCTGGGTCCAGTCTTCGAGCAGAGTGTTTGTTTTTGCCATTTGTATATTGATATTGATCACCATTCAAGTCATTAATTGGTCCATCATAGTCCCGAGGTACTTCACCATTACAAAACCAATCTGTACTCTGCAGTGAACCAATACTTGGGCACACTGTGCCAACATGACTATCACTGTTGTAGCCCAGCTCTTCTAGGACATCAATATGTTGCTTCTGTAGTTTTCGTATGGACAACATGAGTCTTTTGATATCTCCCAGGATTTTGATTTCCAAGGGAGGGGATCGTAAATCATACTCTGTAAGTGTCAGTAGTGTAATTCCATCTAGCCTGTGTCTATTGCACAAAACATCCACGTATTCACAGAAGCCTTCTTCTTTCAGCCACTTGGCCACATTCATGGTTGTCCAACGTTGGATGCAAATCTGGTTATTGCCTGCCATCATTCTTCTCTGTCCACCAATAAAATCAACCTGTTACATATTGGAAAGAAACAAGGCCTGAATATTTGAAGGAAGATTACTAAAATGTCAATATGTTTTGTGTCATCTTAGATGCTTAATTACCCAAAGGCTAGAAAAACCAGACACATAATTTATTAGGTAAGCAATATTAAAATGGTTTTAAAACATTTTTTAATCAAGAAGGACATTTTCTAGAAACACCCAGTCTAGTTTTATTCTTTTGTTAAAAAAAAAATTAAAAAGAAACCAAGTTTGTTAATTACACTAGGCAATGAAAAAGATTATTCTGTTTAAGTATCAGCTTAGTCATTAGTCTTTTCCACTGCTTGCAGTTCGTAACTAAGCAAGAAAGCACAGCCAGCAACCACGTAAAGTTGAATTAAAGCTAAAACAACACATTATAGTTCTAGATACTCCATAGTTTTAAAATATATACTGAAGCTTTGGCAACATGACATTTCTCCCTGACCTCTTCCAACTAAAACTAAGTCTAGGTATCAACAATAGCATTGACCAGAGGCATGTTAGTTGTATGCTGATGGTGCAGCCATTTCTATCTTTGTTTATTCTCAATAATTAAGATAGATGCTTACTAAATTGCAAATCCTTTAAAACATTAATCTCTCAACAGTATTAGAAATCTATCATTAGTTTTAACTCCAAAGCATCTTCCAAAGTGATAGGTAACAAAACAACACACAAAACAACCCCAGAAAAATACATATTCTCTTCATATGGATTTCTCAATAATTGCTTTGTTGACTCTAGAATATTGTTTGAAGGAATTCAAGACATCTCACCAACATATTGGTCACACGGAGCTGACAAGTCTCCAGAACGACTTAGAACAGCCAGAAGAAAAAAAAAAAAATCAACTATATAATGTTACATGGAGTACATGAAAACACTTTTGAAAGGTTACCAGGGATGTAAAGCAATCAAAAGCTTATCTGATATTTAAGACCCACAATAATACAGAATGGATTTGTGCATAATTTATATTTGGTAGCTTATGTACAGCTACTATCTAAGAAACTGTCATAATTTCACAGCTCTTTTGCACTTGAAAAAAAGTCTAATTAATTAGAATGCTTCAATTAAGCCAACCAAATCTCAGAAAATGCAAGACAGTACAATACACTAGTGCCACATAGATCACTCAAGGTTGTCAGAATTGAAGCATGGAAACAGTTTATTTAATCTATTATTTAGCTTCTGTATACAGTAAACAGGTACTCAAAACCATCATGAATATTCCACAGGTTTACATTTTTTTTAAAGGGCAGAGGTCATCTAAAACCAGATCTTTCCTTCTCACTTCTCTTTTGGAAGAGGTACTCCACGTATCACTAGAAGTAGCTCTTACCATAATCATTGGATGCCACTTCTTTTTCTTTCAGCTTACATCTACTGGCTTACATGTAGTAGGATCATAGGCTATTTTATTCTGTATCAGAGAAGATTCAATTCGTTCAACAAGACTTCTCAACAGTGCAAAAGAAATAGTTTAGAAGAAAAATGAGCACGCAAATCACAGTTGACCACCTAAGAGAATTAAGGGAGCAATACTTCTGAAGATACTCTTTCAGGAGTTGATTGTACATTAAGATCAGATACTTAAGGCATAGTTTAAATTTAATCACAGAATTCCATATACAGTCAATACACATACAAGCCCAAATACATAGATTTAAACAGATGCCAAAACATCCATAAACCACAAGTAGAACATCTGCATTTACTATACTCTTCCTTCTCCATATAAAAGGGTATATTCTAATTTCTATGTCATCCTAGTATTTTGTCTTGCTCAAAACAACTATAACAACTGCTTTGCTTACACAGCTATTGAAAGAAATTCTGACATTTAATTTGTAATTAAAATAGTCAACTTTGTCTTCTAGCCAAAGCAACTTCTGAGGGTAAAGGCAGAAGAATTCTACCTACAAGAATTCTGTTCATTTGTCACAAGCCACCCCACCCTACTGTTTCTTCATCTGGAACTGCAGGAATAAATATCAACCCTTAGCAAAGGTGCAATAAAAGTAACCTAACAGCACTGAGTAAGCATACCCATCAAAGGTCATTACTGCCTGAATGGGCTGTACCTGGGAGAAAGTCTACACTAACCTTAAAATGCACTTGATGAGACCTGCTCCTGTTTTTAAATTCTGTCAAAGACAAAACATGTAATCAACTGGAAAAGACAAATCAATAAAAGAAACATGCTTTTACACAAAGCACAAACTTAAACCATTCCACACAGCTGGTAGCTATTTCTTCTCAATAGCAACAGTTAAGCTCAGTTTTGACGCCAAAGCAATTTCTTTCAACTCAGAAACTGCCTTCTCCTTCAGACCACTCATTTAGTGACACTTATGTAGTTTATAGGGTAGAAAGTACTTGCTCTAATAATCTTAGCACCAGGCATACAATACAGATCTCTGTGCCTAACTGCTCCTCTTCATTTTTGAAGTGTAAGACCATAACATTTCCAACATCACCAGTCTGCAACACAAGACTGGCTTAAAGTAGCAGGAGAGATTGAGTCACCTAAATAACTGTCTCCTGAAAGAAAACAACACTGGGAACTACTTTGCCTCCTACACTATTACTTTTATGTCTGAAAGCAAATAATGGATAACATTATTTAATGCTGAATATCACGCATGAATAAAACAGAGCAAGCAGACTTACGTGTCAGAGGGGAAAATAGACTTTTCGCCTGACATCAGCAATGTCTGTAGATAGCAGGTTGATTACTTTCCTGTTACTGTGACTTGATATTTAGTCAGCTCATCAGCAGTATGTATCATGTGTCCTGTTTCCCTTTTTCCTTTCCCAGCCTTTTAGTTAGCAGCATGAACACAACTGACTATGAACTTTGTATGTAAGTGTATACTTTTTTTTTTTTAATGTTACTTTATAAGCCATGAACATTTCTACAATTTACTTAGGCCATTTTAGGAAATGACATGCCTCTGAGAGACTGAGTGCACCCTGTTAGCACAATACTTTTCCTAGAAGCATATGGAAAACAAATCTCTCTCAGGATTATCCATGATTTTATCATGTTTTCCTCTACTGAATTACTACTGATCCACCATTAAGTGTCTAACTTTCCTAGCACACAGACTTGAAGTCAGTATATTGAGGTAAAAATGCAGAAAATTGGATGTGATTATCACTACTCTAGCCAAGGAACAGCAGCATTAATATCACACTAATGTTAGGCTGCAATCTTGTTACAGAAACACCACAGTCATAGCTGAAGGGTTAAATAAGATTCTGGTTAGTTCAAAGCAGTTAGCAGAACACTGACAAGATTTGTTTATTCCAGACACGCATGCAAAACTCTACCAGCACCACTACTGCTTCACCACCTGCCTGCATGTGCCTCAGCCCACCTGTGGTTGTCCTTGCTGACATGCCTCTTCATTTTTTTTTCGCAGATAGGTTCAATTCTGACCACCCTTGAGAGTGATTTTAGCAAGGACGCTCAAGGACTATCAAATCTCAAAAGATTTAACCCACATTTCTTTGTGGAAGGTTCCAAGCTGAAGTCTGAATATAGGCATTTCCAATTCAGCCCCTCCTTCACAGAGTGTGCTGGCCTAGAAGCAAGACATTGCACACCTTGGGGGAAATGTTTTTCTGTACAAAGGCTGCAGGTTTGCAACAGGGACAAGACCCAGACTCGAGGCCCTGGCTACCCAGCACAAAAAAGCCACACACAAAACTCTGTGCTACGCCAGCCTGCAATAATAAGGCTACTGTCACATACCAACTCAGTAATGCCGTGCTGGAAAAAGAACATACAGCACTGCCTTGTTATGAATCAGAAGTCTCAGATAGTCTGCTGACTTACATCAGAAGCTTGTCACTTGCTCTTCCTGAAAACTCTAAATTCTTCAGTGCTTTTTTAAAGTAAATAGCTCCAAAGGTTTCACTGTCATATAGCATACAGTGACTTAATCTTTACCTTCTAAATACCACCATATATAGTACAGTATCTTGTAAACAAGAGGAGAAAAAGAGTATTTACAAAAATGCTACTTGATTTTTCAAGAGTTTTTTAATAGTTGCGACACTCTATACAGAGCCAAATACAGCAAAATGACCACTTTGAGACTGAAAAAAATCGACATTTTCCTGTAGCCAATATACAATAATATCGAATGTAGAAATATTCCTGTATTCAGTTTTACTTAGTTACTGTGCTATCAGAGTTGTTTCATAAATATTTCCAGTGAGATTTTATCAGCAGTACTTTAACTGTACTCAAAGGTCTTAGTGCTACCTATGGAGGTAAGATAAGAAATCTCATGAAGTGGCACTTTTTAAGTTTACTGTATGTCTTAGGTTTTAAACCAAGGAAGATGTGTTTTTCAATAATTACTTCTTGAAGTGTCACATTGTGGAAAATATAGAACTGATACTGTAACATCAGAGATTAGCTCCATATGTTTAGAAAAGTCTCTCTGTCAAACGTCTCCATGCAAAACTGACAGCAATTACTACACAAAGTCCTGAAAGCTAAACCTATTTGTCTTAAGAACAAACAAATGCAGTTACATATTGCAGTAAGCTGAACAGAGTACATACTGCTCTCTGACTTTTACTCCTCATTGAGCCACTTGGGTTGTACTATACTCAAGGAAATGCTGAGTGGCTTGACTCCTCATCTACTATCCAGCTAATAAAACATGTTTCATCCTACTCAAGGCACACACAAGTGATTTTTAAAAACAACTGGTCAAGTACTCCACCACTTATATTAGGATGTAGTTGACAGCATTCATTAATATTTGTACAAGATCTCAAACCTTTCACATGTGATATCAAGTATTTTTTCCTTCAACTTCAAGAAATAGTATATCCATCTCTCAATAGAATGTTTGCTGCTCTTTATCCTTACACAACTTAGCAATAAAACAATTCAGGTTTGCTTTTCCCCTTTTATATCTTTTCTTTCCACAGCCCCATCTTAGGGTGGAAACAGAGAAAGAAATGAACAAATCTCCATCCATATTAACACCAAAACAATATCTGAAGTTAAACTGTGTTTGTTCTTACTCTCCACAGCCATTTACAACCCAACCTTTCTGGTCTAGTGAAAGTCTTCTTCATTTTAGATGCACTTAAATAAAGAAGAAATAATTAAAAAAACACCAACCTTTAAAAGTTATATAATTATCAAATAAACATTTATAATATAAAATGGTTTACAGATCTCAACCAGCTTAGCAGGTTGCAAAACCGAGCTCTGTACTAAGAAAAATGATAGTACAGAGCCCGAATGTTTGCAACTTCTAGGCCAAGCTATGTTTTCAATTGTATGGTACCAAAAAAAACCCCAGAACCCACCACCCAACTAGCCACCAAAAGGATCACATAGAACAGCAAACAAGGTAATTTAGAATTCTTGCTCTTCATAAACCCACTGAATGTTTCCTTCACATCTAAATAGCACTTTCCCAACAAAAACTTAAAAAAACTTTCCATAGAACTTCCTTACACTGGGTATAAAAAAATACTTTAGTCCTGTGAGTTAATTCCACCTTTTTTCCTATATAATAGAAAGCAAAATTAAGAACAAGATCACAGAAATTCTCCTGCTTCTGATATTCAGCAAGAGGCACCTCCTACCAAACATGGAGGGGTGTTTAAATTCCAGGAAGCATCTTGCTGAGTTCCTGCTGCATCAGAGCCTGACAGCACCATCAGGCGTGCTATGGAGGTGGACCAAACACCATGTTCAGCTGTACCAGGGAGCTCTGTGGAGACAGAGCATATTCAGCATTAAGGCATCTTACAGCATAGAATGTGTGTCAAGTTCTCATAAAATGAATTTTGCAATCTGAAGCATCAAATACAAAACTATGAGACCACTTCAGCTTGAAGCCAATAAATATGTGAACATTAAAACTGCCTCTCATTTGCCTTGTCGTCCATTAACTTGCGAAGCTGACAAAACCCACCCTTTCGAAGTATTATTTTTAAGAAATACCAATCAGCAATGGTTAAGTGAATAGCCCTAGAGGTCACCTAACAACATAGATGCAACAGACTGAATGGGTAACAGTTCCTAGGAGTTTCAAGTTTCTAAACACACACAGATCTTAGACAAAATCTGCCCCACATAGGCAGACTCCTCCATTTAATCCTGAAACTCAAATAGCACATACACGGACCCACAACAGCACTTTTCCATGCTGCTTTATCAACTGTCAAATCGTACATGTTCGAAAACTTTTTTTACTCAAAACTAAATACTCTGTCCTCAGAAATCCCACCAACTTTACCCAACTACAGAGCAAACAGTATGACAGCTAAATATCTGTTTTGACCTGCTATGACTGTTTTGTTATCTAACCGTAAGCCTGACACAAAGCATCATTTCCAGAAACGATTTGTTTCCTGTGCAGGCTGACAAGAGGAATGTGAAACCAAACAATTTCACTCTCCTCCCAGACCTGCCACAAGAGAAGAGCACAGCAGATGCACGCCCTGGACCTACCCGAGACCTGCCACGCTCTCACTCAGAACACAGCGGATCCTGCCACCTCCCCGGCACGCACCTTCACATTCGGACTCCTAACGAGACTTCTTCCCTCGTTGATTATTGTTCAAGTACAAAACATACAAAGTTCAGGGCGAAATCGATACAACCTGGAACAATGCCTGAACCACCTCATCCACGGCATATAAATTAACTTAAGCGTTAGTTTCTCGGGGGACTGGTTTCCTCAAAAACTGGCACCGAAACCCCGGCGGTACTCCGCCGAAAGCCCGCCAGCCAACACAAGTCGACGGTCAGACCTCAAGACAGACGTGTCCGGGAAAGATGTGAGCATTAATTAAGGTGGAGCGGATTTTAGTGCAATCAGATAACACAGGAGGCTTCACCCCAGCTGCAAATGAAGCTGTAGACGAAGCTGTTCTCCAGCACGGCAGCTGGAGAGAAGCAGCCCTTTTCACTCCCGAGACCCGCGGGGCCCGCCGGCAAACCCCAGCCCTGCCGCAGCGGGGGCGGTGCACGGGGACCAGGCGGCTCGGCGGCCAGCTCCCAGCGCCAAGGCGATTTCTCCGCGTCCCCGGCCGGCAGCAGGGCAGCCCCTGCGGGCCCAGCACCGAGCGCTGAGCACCGCGCTCCATCGCGGGGCGATGCGCGACCCCCTGGGGGAAGGGGAGGGGAGAAAAGGGATGAGGACAGAAGGTAAGCGCCCCCGCAGCTCGCCCCGCCTCACCTGCCGCCGCGGCAGCAACGCTAAGTGGCGGTGCCGCAGCACCCGGC
This sequence comes from Indicator indicator, assembly GCF_027791375.1. Classification (NCBI taxonomy): domain Eukaryota; kingdom Metazoa; phylum Chordata; class Aves; order Piciformes; family Indicatoridae; genus Indicator; species Indicator indicator. Next base: position 20,405,347 of record NC_072016.1, on the reverse strand, counting down.
CTCGGGGCGGCGGCAGCGCCGGCTCCTGCGCGCCCTCCCTCGCGCTAGCGGCGGCAGCCACCGCCGCCACCCCATCACCCCGCCGGAAGTGCCGGCCAGCAGCGCCAGCGCCGAGAGGGCGGTGGCGGAAGGGGTGGGGACGGCGCGAGAGCCGCTTCCGGGAGGGTCGTCTGTGTGTTGCGTGTTTCTTGGCTACAGTGCCGCGGGGTCTCGGCTTCGTACGGCGCACCGGTCCCTGCCACCCGCGAGTCACCTGCAGCCGCGGCGAGCCGGGGGCGTAGTGCGGGGTCCGCCTGTGCCCAGCGGGTCCCTGCCGGGTTATTAGCAAGGGCGTTGCCGACATAAGTTTAGAGCAGTTGGAGGGTTGCTGCCTGCTGGCACCTCGCCCGTGAGCTGAGTGGGGGGCTTCGGCTTCCTGGGCTGGCGAGACCGTTTACACCCTGCTGTCCTTGCGTTAACCTCCCCGCTGGGTTCAGGCCGTACAGCATGGGAAGGGCTTATTGAACTGCCTCGGCTCTGGACTCATGGAACGAATGTCTAAAATACGTGGAATTCGCATCTCCTTCAAACTAAGAAACTCAAAATTCTTAGATGGCAGCATTTTTTTAAGAAGTCAGCGAAATAAATCATAATTCCTACAGAGATCATCTGAAGGGAGAAGCACTGGTTATCTTGCTTTTCTAACTGAGGAACAGAAGATACTTAAACCCAGCTAAGGGTATAAAACTGTACTACTGTAAGATACTGCAATATGGTTTTTCCCACTATGATCTTTCATTGATCATTGAGAAGTCATTGAAAAGTACCTTACTGCAGCCTGGATGTGAGAAAGAGATAAAAGTTTCTTACTACACTAAGTAAGACTTTTTTCTTACTAATTTTTTTTTCTGAGATGTGAATAAACACAGTGATCCCACAGTGCTCCCACAAGTGTAGTAATGTACATATCCCCATCCTTCATTTGAAGGCCTATGTGAGGACAAAGTAGCAGAGAAAACAAGACCCTATCCTGTCAATTTTCATATCAAGCAATCATTACAAAACATTTCTCTTTAGATGTACCTTTTTTTTTTTGCAACATTACTGTTTTCTGTTGCTTGTAGAAAAAAAGAAAACTAGCTGATCCAAAGCACAAGCGTGAACAGCACAGATTACTTATGAAAGCTTCAACAAGACACTGCAACTTCAGGAGCTTCATAACCTATAAATAATATGCATGGATGGGGTCAAAGGACACATACAAATTAGAAAATAATTACCCCAGAAGTAAATTTGTTTTAGATAGCAATTGGTAGCGGTAATAGCCAGCCATTTGCAGCAGCATAACGCAGTCTAGAGAACATTGAGCATTTCCTGTGTTGATGACGTAATTACTATGAGGTCCAAGACAAGTCTTAAGTTGTAGCTTCAGCTGAAGTAAAAAGTAGGTGCCAGCGTAGCTCCATTAAGCTTATGACACTAGAACTTCCAGAGAATCTGGCTTGTATTCTTTCTCCACAGAAGGGGAAAAAAATCTTTTGCAATGCTTATATGCTGCTACAATAAAACAAGGAAATTTTGTGTTTCAAAATGCTTCAGAACTATGTCAAGTTGTCAAGGCTTTGAGCAATCCAATGCAAATGGCCCCACTTGTAAAGTCCCAATTGTAACGGTCTGTATATGCATTTTTAATAGATCAAATACTGGATATTCAGAAAAGAAACAAGCTGTTAAAACTTTTGGTCACTGTCCCATGCCCTGATACTGGTTCCAAGATGCTCATCTCTAAGCAGTCTGTTCCATCCTCCTTTTATTTTTTTATACCAAATGATGTGTAGTTTCCCAAATGAATTGGAGTGAATGTTCTGCTTTCTTTGCCAGTTTAGCAGCCTCTGCAAACTGTAGGAATTAAGTGCAATTTTGGTCCTTGCAGTGTTCCCCTTCTGTCCTTTTACATGCACTAGATGACAAAGACAAGTCTGAATTCATCAGTGACAAATCACAGAACACATACATACAAATCTGGAAAAAAAAATTAAAAGGACCTTACCTTGCTATTAATAATGGGCCTATTAATAAAACTAGTTGAAAGCAGAGGTATTTTTTAACTCCACATATTCATATTCAAACTGACTAGCAGTTATCTGACAAGGAAAACAAAATTATAGGAGAGCAAGAAAATTCAGTTAAATAAGAGTTTGTGCTTGTCTACTATGTGCTTCTGCTGTGAATTTTTCTTCACCAACTGCCAGTCAATCACAACTTTTTGCACACTTCCAGGTGCTGAGTTGGTACCATTTACAATACATTGCTGCATCTGCTTGTATCTGCAAAACTGGCTTAAATTAAAATAAGTAAAAAGTTAAATTAAAAATTGCTGCAAAAATGACTGTAGCAGACTACAGAGCTATCTTATCACAGAATAGATCATCATGTCTGTCTTAAGCACAGTCCTGAAGCTAACTCACCTTTTGGAATCTCATTTGGAAATGCCAGGAAAGCGTTGAATTTTTCAGAGCGCTAGGGCTTTGTTGTGTGTGTTTTCTAAGATAAATGTGCACTCGAATCCACCAGCTCATCTGATTGCAGCAAGGAAGTGAAACTGAAAGCAGAAGCTTCCTTACCCTGTTTTCCTACACTTTTTATAGTAAGACCAGCAATCCACCTACAAACAGCTTCCCAAATTCAGTCTCCAGACTTTAGAAGCCCAGGTCAGAAAATTAACCATAATTTTATGTTCCTGTGAATCCAGGACAGTCACATCTGTAGTAAAAGTGGAGAAGACAGATGTACACAGCCTGGCCATTGGAGAGAGCTCTGTGCCTGGCTGTGGAGGCTGCTGGGCTGATTTGCAGCAACATTTTGGAACCTCCGCACTGGATGAAACCTTGGCCCATTGATTTCTATCTGAAGATATCACCATAAATGGCTTTTTCTGCCCTGTCTAGTTTCATCAACTAATAAATATTTGAAAAACCTCAAACTAGTTTGCACAGAAAAGTGATAACACAATTTAAAACCTGTAACTCTTAAATGAAAGTAGTCATGTAATAGCTTCTTAGCCACTACACTTCAAAGCTGAGAACTGCTTCGCCTGACCAACATTTCAGGTTCTGATAAAGGATTAATTATCTAAATAGTTTGTGCTTTATTTAACAGAAATTTCCAATAAACCTCATTCTGTCACTTTTAGTTATGTTACTTGATGCCATGTGACATGAATGCATTGATGTAAATTTGACAAGCAATGACAAGGATGACGTGTCAGTCTGAGAAGTTATGACAAATTATGTTTCACAGATTTTTTTAAAACTACTACAGATTGCAAGGAAAAAAGATCTTTAAAGTGTATGGGTACATTTTTAGACTGAAAACTATTAATTTAATTCATATAGTTAATTCATATACTATATTTATTCAATGTTCAGGCTGACAATAAGAAAGTAACAGGGAAATTTATATTGACACTTCCCAACTAACTCTTGTTACAATTTATTATATAGTAAAGAGGAAAAAAATGTGTTAATGTAATGGTGATTTGTTTTTTTCCAAAAACCACTCTGTCATTAGGTAATACTGTTAGCATTTAATAATCTGAAATGTTCAATCTATGTCAAATCTCAAGACTGTACACAGGAAAGAACAGCTTGAGCTGAAAAGAGAATGCATTGCTCATGAAAATTCTCTTCCAGCAAATAATACAACATGGCAAGGAGGGGGCTATTCTCTCTTCAGAAGTACTAATTGATCTAAATCATGCTTTTTAAATCTATTTTTCTGGGCTTTGGGGAGACTTTTTTTTATCTCATATTTGTACAGATCAGGTCCTGCCTTATAGGTTCTTTGTTATTTCTGTACTTCAGTTGAAGCATACTTAGAACTGTATGTGTGAACTTCCAAGCATCTATTCTATCTTCAAATTTCATACTCCTGTAGCGGAAGAAAAAGAGACTGAATACCTAAGAACTAACCAAATTAGTGAAACAATCATTGTTCAAGGCAGGCAATGAGCTTATTAGAAGGGAAAGAAACAAAAAAGAAAAAGAAAAAAAAACACAAAAGGAAGGAGTAAACTAGGAAACTCCATGTGATAATCAGATAAAATTGCTCCATATGTTAAAAATACATTAATGTTGTAGAATACCAGAAAACTCTGTCTCACTTAGTACTGACCTAAATGTACTAGAATTCAGTTAGTTCAATTCTTCAATCGTTGACTATCCCAAAAATCAAATTCTGAAAACAGGCTGATGAGTGAAATGAGGAGAACTTTTGGTTGGAGACTACTGTATCCATAGAATCATAGCTAGCTGAACTTCATGTTGTATCATTTTCACTGTAAAAGCTTTCTTCTTTGAGAATGTTTTCACTAGAGATGGGACGGTGTCACTGGCATGGCATCAGCTAGTACTGTTAGCAGTATTTTCAATAGATGAGCCTCCATGAATGTCCTGGTTTCAGCTAATGCACATTTTTCTGGTAACACCATGCTGCATGCTGCTAGAGCACTCCATGGCATTTTACACTGTTGCCACCTATTACATTATTAGCCATGGGATGTTTGATTTAGATTATTGTACCAAGTACAACCTACAAAGTAATCACAAAGGCTGACAACCTACAAAGTAATCCAAAAAAGTCTGAATAGAAAGATGGCTTCTATTGAGTGCTCTGAAATGAATCACACAGTAATTTTAACTGAAACAGCAGCTATTTCAAGATTGCATGTAACTGCACACAGATGTTTGGCTTTCAGCTGCCCACTGTTCCAACAGGAGAATGTCCAAATTCTTGGAATCTCAGAAAGCTCCTACTTCACAGAAAGCTAATTTCACCTCTATTCAGTGTGACCATGTATCAGTTTGTTGTTTTTTACATTCATCCTTAGTAGCTTTAAAAGGCCCAGGATACAAGCAAAGCTATAGAGAGACAAATCCATCTGGGCAAAAGATTACACCTGGAAGGAATCACCTGCTGAATTTAAGGACAAAACTTAGTTTATGTTTTTCATAGTTTTTTAGTATTTGTATGTAGGCTACACTTACATAAACCAAAATAAAACAATTCTTCACAAAGTCAGAGATTTGTGGACAAAATTAAGCCCTACAAGAGCAACAACATTATGGAACAAAGCCTTCAGCTTTAGTTAGAAGAGTTAGCACTTTTGCTGAGGGGGATCTCCAGCTTCCTGAGAGTTTCATGTCAAGGCACATATCAGTAGCAGAGAGCCTGACTGTCCTGGATTGATCCACAGGCCTGATGACCAAATCTCATGTAAACACATGGAAGGAGAGGTATGCTGAAGTATCTGAGCCTAATGCTGAAGACAGAATGTCAGGTGAGGGAGAACATGAAGCAGGAAAAGATGCTGCTGTTCTCTCTAGTGAGGTTACATCTTGTGGTTTAGTGCATAACAGAGCTGCTCTGAAAGACGTATTTCTGCTTTTTGTCTGTTTCAAAGACAACTTTTGGCAAAAAAAAAAAAAAGTATCACAGCTTTACATAAGCTTTATTCAAAGACTATTAAACTCTTAGAAGACTCTAGGTGTGGAAGGCTAGAGTTTTGAAGCAGATGGGCATGTGCTATACAATTGCTGGAGGCACACAGGGTGTGGAGGTCGTTCTTCTGGAGCTCATGTTGTCATGCTCATCAGCTTTCATGTCACAAAGAAACTCTGAATTCTTAGTGTATTTGGGGTAGAGGCCAATAAAGCTCTACAGCCAAGAAGGGCCAAACTTAAACATGACTCTCACCTTTCTGAGAGAACCTGATTGGCTACAAATGGGTTGGGCTTACATATAAAAACACCTGCTAGTAAAGCCTCACCTTCAGCCTCCACCCAGAAACCTAAGAAAAGTAAACTAAATTAAACAACTTCATGTTCTCAGTTAGTTTTCCTCATTTGCAAGCACAAATCAATCAGCTTAGAAAGCACTAGTTTACCACAGGGAAAACAAAACACGAAACCACAAAACAAAACCCCCACAACACACAGAAAAGTAACATATTAAGTGCACATACATAGTGCTTGAAGTATAACTGCTGGATCTGGCCAACTGGTTGTCTCACTGACAGCAGCGTCTGGATGCCTGTCCTACTGCCTTCCCAGATAAAAATTACGGCATTGTTGCTTGCAGTTTCCCTTATTTCACCTTTTAGGCCAGAACATATATATACCACCAGGAACTAGCAGGCTCTCTGTGTACAATTTTAGCAATTTCTACTCATGCAAGACTCCTAATAAAGTCACTGGGGGGTTTTGGTGTGTTTTGGTTTTCTGTTTTTTTTCTCTTCATGTGTGTAACTTTTGCCCTCTCGTGCTAGAAACTGTTGCCTTGTATTAGGGTAATCTATCATTCTGAGTACTCCTAAGAATAATTAATTATTCCAGACTTTAATACCTGGTTTCAAATAGCCCTGCATGATGTCTCTCTTGACAAAACAAGATAAAGCAAACCCTCTCTCCATCATAGTAAATCAATGCATGTGTAATAAAGGTGGCTCAAACCTGGCCAAGGTTTCTTTCTATTCGTTGCCTTTTTACTGCAGGAGATAATGCTACCAGCAAACTTCTCCTCTTGGGTCAGCTTCTCTTCTGGGCTGCTTTGGGAGAAGAGCCATGACTCTGCAGGTCAGTTGCCAAGCTTACAAAGAAAAATAAGCCTTTCATGCGTTTTTCCCTATAGCTCCATCACTGACAGTTTTGCAGTCTCCTACCAGGAGTCACATCCTGCAGACCAGAAGCACAGGGACTGCTGTACTCAAAAGTGCCCACTAATACTACAGCTTTGTACAATGGGTCTCCAGCATATGACTCACAAGACCTTTCTATATAAACTAACTCAGTGGCTTACAAGTTCCACCTGACAACCATTACACTCACATTCTTTGTTCTCTTTTCAGCAAAGGGAGGTATCATATAATACATAGCAGGCATATTGTATTGACACAGTGAGGAAAGTAGTGACTGTACATATTATGTACAATTTAGGCTCAGATAATTTTACTTGGTGAAAAAACTGGTAGCTTCAGGAAATACACTTCTCTAAATTATTGGTGATAGGCAAGACATCATCTGCTTGCTGTTTAATCTCCTGGTGACCATGTCAGTTGGACTTCCTTGTGCATTTCAGCCCCTTTCACAGCTATGTTTTTAAGCACTGCAAAATAAATGGGAGATAATTGTTGCTGGGAGAGACCTGCCACTCTTGTTGCATTGAACAGGTTTCTGGTTTTCCCTTAACAGGCCTTTAATTGCTTGTGATAAACAGCTAGACTCGCTAACTGCTGCTCCTGCACCAAACACACCACTGAGGACAGTTACAGCCATGTCTTCCTGAGTGTCCTGTGGGCTGACACTCCTGGCACTGAGACTGCTGTGTGGCAGAGCAATGTGGCTCTGAGGATGAGCTCTGGGGAATGGACTGTAACAAGAGCCCAGTAATGCCCAGTTTGGTATATGAATCTGTTTCAACTAGCTGTGCCTATCAGGGCAATGCATGGGTGAGCAGCCAGCCCTGGCAGGGGACACTGTAGTGCAGGGGTGGCTCGGTGCCATGGTGGGAGCTGCTGCCCGGCAGCTGCCCCAGCCCATCTCCCAGCCTCCCCTGTGACCGCCCGGGGGGCTGGCAACACCCCAGCACACAGCACCGTGCTTCAGGCTAGTGGGAGCCAGGTCTCTCCCTGGCTTTCGGCATGTCTGGGGTGGAGGCGCTGGGCTCACAGGGACCTGAAGGTGCCGGGACATGCATGGAGGGCATCCCCTCCCTTAAAGAAATTGAGCAGCTCCTGAACACTGGGCGGCCCTCTTGCAACCATGTTGATGAAGTGTGGCCTAATCTCTTTTTAGGAGACCTGTAAGTACAGATTTACAGACACACTTCGGCCATACATTCTGAATGTCTGTTAGCATGCCTTTTCGGTGTGGCTTTAGCTAGCTCATGGTTTTGCTCATTGCTGTCATTCACACCGCAGGCATTATGGTTTCTGAGATAAAATGATGATTAAGCTGGCTCTTGTGTCTCGGTTAGCCCTTAGAAGCAATGCATGGGCTGACACTCCAGCCTGTCACTTGGGAAATGCAGCTGTAGCACTTCTCCTGCTCTGTGATTATCTCTACACTCATCTTGATTTGTTTGTTTTTGTCTTTTCCTTAGAGTTACAGCTCACAACAGATTTATTCTGTGGAAGATGGGTGTGACCCATGTTTTAAACGCTGCCCACGGCACAACATACAGCCACGGAGGCCAGGACTTTTATGGTGCAACTATTGATTATTATGGTGTACCAGCCCATGACCTCCCAAGCTTTGATATAAGCCAATTCTTTTTCTCTGCAGCACAATTTATCCACAATGCTTTGAACACGCCAGGAGGTATGAAATGACTGTGTTTTTAATTTTTATGTGACTGTCATAACAGGTCAGCTCCATGAGCTCAGTGGTGGACCCGCCAGCTGTTGGTCACCTGTACCATGGGTGGCAGGAGGAGGGAATAATGGGATATACATGGATATAGCTCTTACTAGGTCCCAGAAATTTGATGTGGGAAATGGGACGAACAGTGCAGGAGAGAGACCTAGGCAGAGAGAAGAAGAGGCAGAGTAGAGAGAAAAATATCTGGAACACAAGGGTTGTTCAAAGAGGGAAGAGTAAAACCATATATTTAAAATGGAAACCCTCTTTTGAGACCTTTTTATGACAACTGTATTTGAAAGAACAAATGAATTGACAAAAATTCTGATTTCTGCAACCATCAACTGCATGAAGAGAAGCATATATTGCAGGTGAGCTTCTTGTGTGAGCAGGGCCTGCAGGGCTGTGCCCCTAAGGAGATTTACCTTTATCCAAGGAGGTTTATAGTATGTTGCACAAAACACTGAGCTTCTTGGCAGTGGTACAATAAAATACTAATTAACCTGTATTACATAAAAATCCATTTCTTAAAATGAGTAAACTGGCATTAATTGAGCTGTATCACACATTCTGCTGTCAAAATTATAGTTGCAGCAAATTGCTTTATTATGCAATGGTACTAGGCCAGTCATTTCTCTTGGTGGCTAATGTGTTAGTGCCATCATTTCAGGCCAGACTTTGGCATTCTTCTTCACGTAAGCCCCTCTGAAATCAGTGGGTCCTATCTCTCAACATTGTTCTCACAACAATGAAGAACAACTTCATTGCTCTCAACAGGGTTTTCTTTAATTTACCAGTGTTTCTGAGTTCAGGTTGGGTTCTTGTGGCACTTACCATAAAAGTGAGTGTAGCAATTGCAAATTAGACTCAATTGTTTGCACTTGATGTGATCTATCAGAAGAGTAAGAAATACATCAAGTTTGTGGTGTTACTGTGACTAGTCTGGAGAAGGCAGAAAAAAATTTGCCTTTCCTTTAAATAAAATTTCATCCACCATACTGCTTCTCTTTCATGGTTATAATTATTTTTATTTTTTCTTAACAAGCTAAAATCTTGGTGCATTGTGCAGTTGGAGTAAGCAGGTCAGCTTCCCTGGTCCTAGCATATCTCATGATAAAACACCACCTCCCATTGGTTGAAGCCATCAAAACAGTGAAGGAACATCGATGGATTTCACCCAATCGTGGCTTTCTGAAACACCTGCAAAATCTGGATATTCAGCTACGGCAAAAGAAGGACTGCTGAAAGGGCAAAGCCATGTACCTCCATTTTTCTGAGCTTCAGCCATCCTAGCCATTGTGCATATACAGCTTCCTATGATCAATGCATGCTGAAAAAAAAAAAAAAAAAGAAAAAAATATGCATCAAAGAAGAACGTTAATACAACTGAACACAAATTAATTCTCACAGCTCAGTTCTTCCAAGACCAGCACAGCCAACACTGTTGTGGAGCTGTGGAGCTGCTGTGTTTAGCAGGGTGCCTTCTATCAGATCACTCTGCTGGAGTGATAAATATGGACCAAGTCTGCTACTGGTTTTGTGCTATTGCCAGAGGCAAGTTCAATAATTGCATCTAGCTGAAAGTTTGTTTGAGTTGCCTTTACTTGAGAGGGTAACATAACAGGCTTCCTCAGTTTGGTTACAGTTCTCTTGTGCATGTTCTCATAAGAAAAGTTTTTTGTGTTTCAGGCCTGGTGATGTGGCAAGGACAATTTCTTAAGAGCCCAGGCACAGCTACAGAAACATTCCTCTTTCACTATCCTGCTAAATATTGCACTGATACAGAAAGCTGTGACAGCCTGAAGACCCACACCAGCAGCATAAACTCTGTGCAGCTCTCTCTGCACTCTCTGGGTCAGCAAACCCACTAAGCTTTTCTTGTGTAAGTATGTTTTCAGCAAGATAATGTATATTATGTATTATGTTGAGGACATTAAAAGAAAGATGTCAGACCTTCAAAGCACTTTGTAAGCTTGAACTCATGAATTCACACTCCCTTCAAATTACCCCAAATTAGTTCTGTGTAAGTGGATTTGAATCATCCCTGGTTTAACATTGGTAGGAGGAGCTTAGCTTACACTGATGGCTAGGCTTAATTGATACAAATTAGTTTTAAGCTGTTTTGAGGACATTACTTTTCCTATCACCAGTTAATTGGTACTTAAACCAATGTGATTTTTAATACAGCAACAGCATTTGAAATTAACTTGTTATCTTATGGTGAACCATGAAGTGATAATCAAATCGATTTTTGCTCTTTGCTACTCATTTGATTTATTGATTAACTGATCTTATAAACCTTCCCTGATAGATTAAGTAAATAAATTTCCACTTGTTTGCATTTGGGGCATGGCTTCTGATCATTTTCCTCTGTGGTGGAAGAGACTTGCAAGGTTATTACAAGACTTAAATAGTGTCAACTTGTGAGCTGAAACTCTTCCTTCCCAGACCCTCTATCCTCCTTAGTTATCAGAGAGGTGATGTTGATTTTGCCTAGCACTTAGTGGAATGTAGAAATCCCTCCTTATTTCACTGTACACAAGTGCTTTGCAAAATAAGCATATTTAAGATCCTTTCCAAAGTCTGTTATCGTCTATTCAGATTTTTCACTGACAAGATAAAGAGAAGATGTAGTACAAAAGATCAAATAGAAACTCAGATTAAAAACCCCAAGGTGCTGGGACAATCTTTATACCTCAGAAAGTAAAAGAGTAGTGGTGGAGGATTTGGGTTTGCTTTTAAGTTCTCCAGTAGAGTTAATAGGGATTTATATGAATTAATACTTCATTATAATTTATACTTCACGTTACAGTAGGTTTTAGTCTGGAAACCTTTTGAAGACATGATATTGAAAAATCTGAAATTCAAGTGAGTGAAATAATGCATCTTAATGGCTTTAGGCTGGGCAAAATTAGACACATGTAAGCAAGATTATTGGAACCTCCCATCAGGATAATGCTTTGCATGCCCCTGAACATCTATCCCACAAAGCTACAGCTGTGAAATCTGTTCCTGTCATAATTTAGTACCTGCTCTTGGAGACACTGCTCATTCTGAGAGAGTACTGTTTCACCAGGGTAGAGAGAAGTACAGCATGAAGCTGAGTCAGTGTGTTATTGATGCCACCAGTGTCATGATAATGGTCATCTAAAGCAAGACTGACTTACCACTGTAGAGGGAATGCATTAGTTAGAAACTGTTTTCAAGAGGACTGGCAAATCACAGAAGTTATTTTAATCTGTGTAGTGTGTTGCTTGTATTTCCTGCTTGTACTGCTCTTTCTTATATACTGTTCAGTTTTGGCTCCAGGTCTGCTCAGGGAGGAAGACTCCAGTCAAGATAAGCAAAAGAGGCAGAATTAGTCGTGTAACTTTATAAACTGGAAAATACTGTCTGCTGTGATTTGCTAGGAGGAAAAGAGACCTTCTCACCTGTTACTTACATTGCCCATAGTTCATGACATAACATTAGTGCCTCATTGTTTTCCACTATCACCAGGAAAACTTGTATTTCAAATATTGGTGTGTCAAGTTAAACTAAGGAGCCAAAGCAAAAATACCTCACTGGTGGCACTTATGTTCAGAAAATGCGCATCTGTCAACAGTCTACACCAACCCAGGAGATTAAAGACACTGAATGTTAATTCCTAACTGAGGGAAGGTTCCATTTTGAAAGGTATTTAAGTAGCTAAAGGTAAGCTAGGTGCGTGGTGAGCTGACCAGGGCACCTAGGCTCATGCAGCAGTGCCTGCATTCCCTTCCAGGAGCCTACAGGAACAGTCATGCTGATGAGGGACTGTCACAGCTACAGCTATGGAAGCTTAAATTTGCTTAAAGCAGTCACAGAAACACAGTATCACCTAAAGGCAATCATGTAAAATTCCAGTGGAAACTTCTCTTACTTTCATTTTCCAGTACAATAACTGAGGGCATTAGTTGAAATTAATGGAAGCCATGCCTGAAACAGAGAGGAGGAGGTTTAGGTGGGCTCTGTAAAGCCTTGTCACAGGATGTTGCAGAGGGTAAAAGCCTGTAAGTGTTCAAGGGGTAGCTGGAAAACATTGTGGGAGAGAAATCCATCCAGCGTTACAAATACTTAGAGACCATCTAGATCTGGAAGTCTATGATCTGCAGCCAGCTGGAAGCTGGGAGGGTGTTAGAAAGCATGCTTGTGTGTTCTTATTTTCTGTAGGCATCCACTTACAGCCACAGTCACGTGCAGGCTAGTGGGCTCAGTGGACCTTTGGTGAGGCTCAGAACAACTGTTCTCATGGTCTTTATTTTGAGCTTGCCTCTAAGATGAGCCCTCCTCTCTTTCCTGGTAGCTAAGGCTCAGAACAACTGTTCTCATGGTCTTTATTTTGAGCTTGCCTCTAAGATGAGCCCTCCTCTCTTTTCTGGTAGCTAATTATTAGAACTGGGTCAGATAATGCATTTGGGACTGTGTCTCAGTTGCATTGACTGACGTTTCTTTCACAGGGAAAGCTTTATGCTGTCAGGCCCAGCACTGTAGCTTATGTGGGGAGGGGAGTAGTGTTTTTTTGCCTAAGACTCACTTAGTGCAGACTTTTCATTTTTGTGGCTGTTCCCTGTTCCATCATGGATGTAGCACTGAGCTAATCTGAGGAGGCGTCAAGGCGTGTACTCTATTTAGAGACAGCCACCTGCTTGGGAACATCAAGTGGCAGCAAAAAGCATGCTTCAGCAAAAATACTCCCCTGTGGCATCCAGCCAGCTCTCCCCAGCCTAAATCTGCCTGTGGCCACCAAAGAGAGCAACACCTGAAGACACTCAGACCTCAGGGTCAGCCCAGGAATGCTCTGAACCTGGCACTGCCTCTGCCCAGGAACTGACAGTTATTTTGGACAGCTGCAAGGTGGAATTAAATCACATGGGTGAAGAGTATCCTAATCTCTGCATAGGCAATATGTAAGTGTTCTTTAAGGCTGAGCTCTTCTGAAGGGCTAGGGAATACAGTGCTTTGCTAACATATGCTGTCCAACTACTTTATTTAGTTAGCGTTGTTAAACTTCAGTGCCTTAAAATAGGCCTAAGGTTACCATAGAAGAAAGTAAAAGAACTATCCATTAAAAAAGAACCTACAGAACAGAATAAAATTAATTGAAATGTGAATAAGACTCTTTATTGCTTTGCATTATTTTATAATTATTCAACATCTAGATTTTATAAATGCTGCAAAATTTACCATACACAAGATACAGACTCATGATCCAGTGTAGCTGTAAAGCTGAACTGTGATTGGGTTTTGTATTTTTCAGTTTAATTTTAACTAGCATGGAAATTTTCACATGAAGTATTTGCTGTTTTGCAACTTGATTTGCAGTCAAAGTTTCTGGGGATATTCTGAATGACAGAAGATTTAACTCTTTATTTCTTAGACTGGTGTGGATGGTTATTCCACTCTGGAGCATGGAGAAAGCACACAGTCATCTGCACTCAGCATGCCTAGTGCCTAATGTTATGCCAAAACAAGTTCTTACAACCAGGAGCAGGTTATGAACTTGTTGAAATATCTAAAGATTACAATTACAGTAACTCCAATATGAAGGAATCAGGAAGAACTAACAATCCTTTGGCTAATTGCCCATTGATTACAGTTAGAGATGGGCATTCTTTCAGCTATGAAAAAGCAAAGTCTAGAAATGAGCTAGATGGTGTTGGGGAAATAATCTGCATTTACAAAACATGGGTTTGCAAATTAGAGCCTGCTTCCTAATCACAGCACACTTCTGATCAGGAGTGTGACACCCTGCAGATGAGCCCTATGCACTGGTAGGCACTCAAATCATGGCTATGCTGGTCTGGCCTCAGCTGTGGGAAGGCAGAAGCCAGTACAACATGTAGTACTTCACTGAACTTCTGCCTTAGTGATGAGAGTTAAACCTCTATGTTTGGAAACTATAACTGGAATTTTTTTTTTTTTTTTTACTTTATTATAATCATTTGAAGAAATCAGGATTTACAGAATTGAGCCCAACAGGTAGTAAAAGCCAAGTTTTAAGACCTATAAAGTCACTGAAATTGTATTGTCTTAACACCATTTGATTTTAGACATTCTTCTAAGTGCAGTTTTAAGACCTCCTTTTAATGCATGTGGATATATATGTTCCAATTTATTTTTGCATGTTTATTTTCAGTTACATCTGTCTTAGGAAAAAAATAGGTTGGGAAAAATGTATAGATAACAACAATGTATAATAACAACAAATATTAACTTTCGTAACATTCAGCTAGGAGGAATTAAAATGTAAAAGTGTTTGCTAATGCAGCAGCTGATTACTAATACTGAGTTACAGACTGCAATCAGTGAAACTGGAAGTTTATCAAGTGCTATAGATAGGATTTTCTTTATTTCTCCAACATTAATAAGACAAATATGAACCATACATGAGAATAACATTTCATGGGATCTTCCTAAGGTGGACATAGGGAACAGAGAGACTATTTGCATTTAGGGCTCAACCTGATACTAAGTGAAGTCAGTAAATACAGGGTGTTTCTGTTACTGTGCAAACCCACGTCAGCATCAGGACTTGTGCCAGAGCTAAAATAACCCAAAGCAGTACTATAAACTCTCACTGCTTGTTCTGTGGAACCAGTAATGTGCTGTTTCTGAGGAACTACCTGGAAATTAAAGATAGAATCACAGAATCATAGCGTTGTTTTGGTTGGAAAAGACCTGTAAGATCATTGAGTCCAACCATTCTCTAACTCTGCCAAGGCTGGTGCTAAACCATGTCCCTCACCAACACATCTGCATGTTTTAAACCCCTCTGCTGTATTTTAGCAGAAATATTTCTCCTTGTGACTTTATCAGAAATTAGATTGTTAGCTTCTTTAAACTAGTTAAATATCTCTTGCAAAATGAAGTAGGGATGGATGGATTACTTTCCTAATGACTTTCATCCTGGAGGATGAAACAGCCTGAGACAAAATGGGTACAGGTTGTGATAAACCTTGAGTATGTTCTTCTGACATAAATATTTCAACTACAATTATGTGAGGACCTGAGCTACCTCATGAAGTGAATTTTTGTAAGGTGGGCCAGTAATTCCCAGTGTCCTTATAGTCAACTAGAGCCTGCAACACTTGTAAAGTTTATGGGAGGTTATAGGCAGGAGACTTTGCAGAAGTGAGATAATTTGGAATTCTGCATTTTCCACATATATTTTGGAGTATATTGCATGACCTTCTACCTTTCTTTCACTATCTTACTCTTTGAGACAACATGCCTCAAAGCATGGCAGGCACTGGCCTCTGCAGACATGAATGCATTACAAAGCAACAAGATACCTTGAGTTGCTTTTTGTTGTGAGCTTTTGTTCATGATTCTCTACAGCTCCGTAGCCAATAACAAGGAAGACCTGAAGAGGCTTGGTGTCACACACTGAATGTAGCACATTTTGCACAGAGAAGCAAAGGAGAGCAACTATAGCCAGGACTTGCATTATAATAGAATACTTGTTGAGAACTTGATCAATTTTCACCTTGTCACACACTTCTGTACTGCCTCTGAGTGCATTCACAAGGCAGAATGGTGAGTCCCTCTCCTGGTGGTAAACCACTGCTCTTACACAGCACTTTCATTAAGTGATCACATATTATTCTAGCAGCATTAGCTAAATCTCATTCAATCACTTGGGTAAGCCTAATTATTCACTTACAGACAGTGTCTTTATTGGCAGGTGGCAGGACAGCAGGATCCTGAAAGACCAGGAGTAACCAACAAAACCACATCCTAATTGGTGGCAAGGATCACTCGTGGTCTATTGGTAATCATTCCTGCATACCTTCTGTAGCAGGAAAAGGAAAAAATAGCAATTATAAAAGGGAATGACGCTGTATTTTAGTGAGTAAGAAGAAAGTTCTGAGTTCTCAGTCACTAACCACTGATTTTTAAAGTTTTTCTGTGTTGATTCATCAGAATACAAAACACAAAAATGATTCTAGTTTGTGAAACAGCCAAAAACTGCAAAGAACTATTGTAGAGAGACATGTTAATTGCCCTTTATAAAGTCTAATGGCATGTGTTTCCTCTCTTTCTGGACTCAGATCTCTAGAGAAAAAAAAGTGGTTCTTGATTTATGAAATACCCTGGAGGCTACTTTATCGCAACTGTTGTAAATTAGATCTCTCAGAGATGGTAAGAGATGCAAGTGAAGCAGAAGTATGAAATTATGTAATCTGTGACTATGGCAGTATTCTGTGCAGCCTGTAACAACACTGCATGTATTAATTTCTAATTTGAAGGGAAAAGGTTCATTCATTGTGTTCATAGAAAAAGCAGATCTGTTTCCCTTGTGCTGACTTAGCTTATGATCTTCTGTCATTTTCCCCAAGACAATGCTATCTGAAGAGTAGTGAGTAATTTCATCAGTCTGCAAGATTTACATATTGAACTGAGATACAGGACACACCTGGGTAAACTCTAAACTCTTAGGAAAATAAAAAAGATCAAAGTGGCAGGGAGAAATATCACACAGACACTCTGAGGATGAGATAAAAATGAAAGCAACATGACCTAAAGTTTTAGCATCATAACAGTCTTTCCTCTCTGTTTAGGGGGTAGAAGGCTTCTGAATCCATATGCTCCAGATACTCCTCAATCATTTGGTTAAGTGGAGACAACAAATGTGCTAGAAACTCCTCCAGGATACATTCCCAGTTTGTTGTCCATTCTGCTCATTAAAAGTCAGCTCCAAGAGAAAGCAGGCTTCTGTTCAAAGTTAAAGCTCTCAAGGATATCCCTGAGCACAAAAAGAAGCTAACTGGCTTTGCTGAATTTGAATCAACAAATGAAAGGAGGGAAAAATGTTAACAGTCCAACATGTACAAGTCACTGAGATGGGGGACAGAATTTTCCCACCCTGGTGAGAATAGATGCTCAATGGCCAGGGACTTTCCAGAAGTACCTTCCTCACAGCATGTCTCCTGCCCAGCTCTGTCTTAGGTTTATGGACCCAAGATTCACAGCACATGTAATAAAATTTCAGGGATAATTAGCCTTCTTTTCATGCTCAAAATTCCTAATTTCCACCAAAATTCTTTTACACAGACATTGATGTGTCCTTAGCACTAGTGAACACAGAAAGTTCTTTAATTTTACAGGAATTTTTCATAAAATAACTGGTCTTTCAACCCTAGTCTTCTTGCTAAGAAAACAGGTTTCTCCTAGTATCCTGTTTTCTATCAATATCTTGCAAAGAAAAGGGAACTGCAAAGATCAAATATTACTCAGATTTTTTTTAATTACTACCCAAATTAGCAAACTAAGCTGGACCACCTGGGGGTAGTTCTCATCATACATTAGGTCTTGGAAAACAAACTGTAGTTTTAGACTGAAGTCCTATATGCAGAAGTAAAATATCTGGGGAAAGTAGTGGTGACAATTCAACATCTCAGCAGAACAATGTAACATTTACCCAGGGCTCATTTGCTGCATATATGCATTTCTGTACAAGATAACACATTCAGCATTGGAACACCAATAGTGGGGCCTGGTTAATCCTTGGGGAAACTCCCACCAAAAGCCAATGGTGCAACTCAGGGCTGAGTTCACCCTCCTACTTCAAAAAAAAGAAGCCTGCCAAGGACAGTACAGCCTAAGGGGCACACAGAGCTGGCAGGCTCTCAAGTGTCAAAATAGAACCAGCATCACCAGCCACACGCATCCCGAGCTTCAGAGACAAGACACAGACAAGAAAAACAATCAAGTTGTCTGGTGGAAAAAGCAGCTCCCTGGGATTTCTCTAGCCACGGTGTAGTTGTGATCAATCTGCATTGGCAAGTATCAGCTTTCCATGTGTGTTTCGCCTAGCGCAGGCTGCCTGCAGAGAGCAGCTCAGGCAGGCTGATGCATGCTTCTTATTGCCAGCGTAAATATCTCTGCCTTGTGTTATTATGGCACAAAGCAGCTGGACCATTTGAAAATCATTTAAAAAGCACTATAAAATTAGGGCTCCAGTGCTCTTATTTTATTACTTTCATGAGCAGCCATTGCCTAGAGAGAAATTATCCTCTCTATTTTCAAGGCTAAAGGTTCTTTTAACATTCATCAAAATCAAAGTGCACCCTTGATAACACATTGAGCTGTTACTTATCTAGTACAGACTCTTTACCTTCTGCATAATATTACATCTGAGATCTCAGTTCTTCATACACAACTCATTTCACTGTATCTGCTGTTGTTTTCACCAAGTGAATTTCCATAGTTTCAGGAAAGGCTGGCTAATGCCTTTAAAACATATTCTCTCCATAATTCCTAATTTTTTATTTTTTTTTTTAATTTCTAGAACAATAGCCTGGAGTGTTTTTGTTACTGATCCTTCTATAAAAATGGTCAATTAACTCCTCTGGCAGTGGATTTGCACAGAGCAATTAAGCACTCTAACTGAATGACTTTCAAGGGTATAAATAGTACTTAGGTGTCTAACCTGATAGACTCCCCTTTTTGTCTTTGAAAGTTCTCCCTCCCGAATCTATATATCTATATCTATATACACACTATATACTTTTTTTTTAAGTCCTTGATAATTTTCCTTTTTTCCACTCTTTTTTTCACAGATTCCTTACCAGTCTCAGGAAAATGGTGAGTGAACCACAGCAGCATGACGAAATGCGAACAGTTCAAAAGGAAAGCTATTCTTTTTTAGAAATCAAAACCAAGTACAGCTGTATCGACCATTCTTAAAGCTCAGATGGGAAAGGTGTAGGAAGAGGCACTGCATGAAATCCTCAGCCAGAAAGGTTGCTAGTGGGCAATAGTGAGGCCCTGCATATCCTCTGTCCTGCAGCTCAGGAAAACCACTGTTTTCCTCTGTGTTGTTTAACTTCTCTTTAGTTTCTGTAAGAGATGATCACCTTATTATCCAGACATCAAATACAGACTGAAGATAAATATTTAGAAAGTCATAACCTTAGCTCTGTTCTCATAGTTCATTCTTTGTCCAGGATTTTGTCTTTATTTCCCCTGGGGGTAGCAGACTGCATTCCTGTGCCAAAAGGCAGAGTGCTTTCAGATCTCTGGAAGGGGAGCTGGTTGGTGCTAATAGGTCCTGCTGTAGCGATGTAGAGGAGCTGTAAGGTCAAGATGCAGCACCCTGCATTGAGCAGATACAAGCTGTAGATGTGCAAAGAGATCCTCATTGGCCTTCAAATGCCAGTTTGAATTCTTAACCATTGAGGTCTTGTCTGTCATCACTGAGTTTGCAATTCATTAACAGAATCTTCAGCTAACAGAGGGACAAGATTGAGTAAATGTAATCAGAATTGCATCTGACCCTAGAAAGACAGAAGGAAGGACAGGTGTGATCAGCAGATCATAGTCTTCTGTTACCATGGAGGAAGAAGAGGGGACAGGCATTTAGTAACTGGTCAGGATAAAAAAGCACCTCAGCTCTGTGGCATGGTTTTGTGTTCCAATAGTCAGCAAGTCAGCAACCACCTTCTTATGTTCAGATGGTCCCAGAAATACATTTCAGGCTATATTTGTGGCAATGGTCAAGAGAGGAGAGCGGAGTTCAGTGTGGCCCTCTCAAGACCTGATCCAGTACCAGAACTGTGATTTTGTCACCTGTGCAGAAGCTTCCTATCTTCTGAGGTGACCTGCACACATGCTTGTTCCTCCTAAAGTATATAAACCTTGCTCAATAGAACAGAAATAGAAAACTCAGGTAAATATACCTTACCCAGTAGCATAAAAATAGAAAATCCCTCTACACAGAGCTCTCAAATTCCTGGACAGCCCCAAGTTTGCCTTTGTTTTGGGGATAAAGTGGTTTCTCACTATTGGCATCCACTAATAAAAGATAGCATAGTTAATGCTTCAGTGCTGAAAGGAGATTTTCCTTTTAAGCATGGAAGGGGAACAGATGTCTATATAGTGTTGTTTCTCCCATACACACATACCTGCTAAAACCTCAATATGTAAAGGGCATGTTGTGCTTGCTCACCTCATCCCCAGAGCAGGATTAAGCATATCCTGGAAATACTTTGACCTAGATGATCAGTTGCTGGAAGCCTGGCAAAAGGACCCAGTTGTAGGATGTCCTGGACAAGGCAGATTCAAAGTAATTTTGTGCTCTGTTAAACCTATTCACGTTCAGAAAGGCTTCATCCACTGCTGAATAGCAGTTGGGACCCTGTAACTCAGAGGTGGGCAGCCAAAGGGCAAAATAAAGCTCCTGGGTGCTGGCAGTGCTCTTGCTGTGTTGCTAGCAGCTGTGGAGCTTCCATCACTTGTTTTTTTTTCACAAGATTAAGCTGATTCATAGAATCATAGAATAGTAGGGGTTGGAAGGGACCTCTGGAGATCATCTAACCAACATCCCTGCTAACACAGGTTGCACAGGAACACATTCAGACAGGTTTTGAAAGTTTCCAGAAGAGACTTCAACAACCTTTCTGGGCAGCTTGTTCCAGTCCTCCATCACCCTCAAAGTAAAGAAGTTTCTCCTGAAGTTCAAGTGAAACCTCCTATGTTGTAGTTTGTACCCACTGCTGCTTGCCCTATCACCAGGTACCACTAAGAAGAGCCCAGCCCCATACTCATGATCTCTGCCCTTTAGATATTTAAAAGCATTGACAAGATCCCCTCTCAGTCTTCTCTTCTCCAGGTTCAAGAGCCACAGGTCTCTCAGCCCCTCCTAATAAGAGAGATGCTCCAATCTCCTGATCATCTTTGTGGCCCTCCATTGGACTTGCTCCAGCAGTTCCCTGTCCTTCTTGAACTGGGGAGCCTAGAACTGGATGAAATACTCCAGGTGTGGCCTCACCAGGGCAGACTAGAGGGGAAGGAGAACCTCCCTCAACCTGCTGTCCACACTCTTTTGAATGCACCCCAGGATACCATTGGCCTTCTTGGCCATGAGGGCTCATTGCTGGTTTGTGGTGAACTTCTTGTCCACCACAACTCCCAGGCCCATCTCTGCAGAACTACTTTCCAGCAGGTTGACCCCTAACCTGTACTAATGCATGGGGTTATTCCTCCCCAGCTGCAGGACTCTGCACTAGACCTTGTTGAACTGCATGAGGTGCACCTATGCCCAATTCTCCATCCTGTCCAAGTCTCACTGAATTGAAGCAGAGCCTTCTGGTGTGCAAGCCAACCTCCCAGTTTTGTATCATCAGCAAACTTGCTGAGAGTACACTCTGTTCCTTCATCCAACTCATTGATGAAGATGTTGAACAGGACTGGGGCCAGTATTGACCCTTGGGGAACACCACTAGCTGTCCAACTAGACCCTGCACTGCTGATCACAATCCTCTATGCTCTGTCATTCAGCCAGTTCTCAGTTCACCTCATTGTCCACCCATCT
Source organism: Indicator indicator (assembly GCF_027791375.1). Taxonomy (NCBI): domain Eukaryota; kingdom Metazoa; phylum Chordata; class Aves; order Piciformes; family Indicatoridae; genus Indicator; species Indicator indicator. The sequence continues at coordinate 20,383,618 of NC_072016.1, read as the reverse complement.
AACCCACACTTTTTAATCTTATCTATGAGGATGTTATGAGAAACAGTACCAAAAGCCTTGCAAAATAGAGGCAGACAACATCTACTGCTCTTCATCTATCCAGCTGGTCACACAATAACAGAAGGCTATCAGATGGTCAAGCATGACTTTCCCTTTGTGAATCCATGTTGACTGTTCCTGATAATTTTCTTCTCCTCCATGTGCTTAGAGATGACCTCCAGAAGGAGCTGTTCCATCACCTTTCTAGGGAAGGAGGTGAGGCTGCCTTTTTGAAGACTGAAGTGACACTGGCTTTCCTCCATTCCTCAGGCACTTTCCCTGTTCTCCATGACCTTTCAAAAATGATGGGGAGTGGCTTAGTCATAAACTTAGCCAGCTCCTTCAGCACTTGTGAGTGCATCCCATCAGGGCCTATGGATTTATGTGTCCCCAGCTTGTCCAGGTGATCTCTAACGCAGTTATCCTTGACTAAGGGAGAGTCTTCCTTCCTCCAGACTTTCTCTCTTACCTCCAGGGGCTGAGGACCAGCCTTAGCGGTAAAGACTGAAGTGAGGAAGGCATTCAGTAACTCCTCCTTTTCTTTGTCCTCTGTCACCAGGTCACCCACTTCATTCAGCAGCAGGCCCACATTTTGCCTGTTCTTTTTCCTGTTAATGTACTTGAAGAAGCCCTTCTTGTTTTTTTTTTTAACATCCTTTGCCATATTTAATTCCAAGAAAGCCTTAGATTTCCTCATTTATCCCTACATACTCAGGCAACATTCCTATGTTTCTCCCAAATGGCCAGTTCCTTTTTTCACGTACTGTGGACTTCCTTCTTTCATGTGAGTTTCTCCAGGCTCCTTGTTCATCTCTTGCCTCCTCTGCTTGATTTGCTCATGGGGATGCATGAATCTTGAGCTTAGAGGAGGTGGTGCTTGAATATTAACCATCTCTCTTCACACCTCCTATCTTCTAGAGCCTGAACCCATGGGATTCTTCCAAGCAGGTCTCTGAAGAGGTCAAAGTTAGCTCTCCTGAAGTCCAGGGTTGCAATTCTACTAACTACCCTTCTACTTCCTCACAAGATGCTGAATTCCATCATCTCATGGTTACTGCAGCCAAGTTGCCTCCAACCTTCACATCCCCAACCAGACCCTCTTTGTTCGTTAGCACAAGGTCCAGCAATGCACCTCTCCTCATAGGGTCCTCCAGCACCTGTGTCCACGGAGGTATCGTCAATGCTCTGCAGGAACCTTCTGGACTGTTTGTGCCTCACTGTGTTGTCTTTCCAGCAACTATCAGGGTGGTTGAAGTCCTCCATGACAATCAGGGCATGTGATCATGAGGCTACTTTCAGCTGTCTGCAGAAGGCCTCATCAATTTCTTCTTCCTGATCAGTGGGCCTGTAGTAAACACCCACTACAATGTCAGCCATATTAGCCTGTCTCTTAATTCTTACCCACACACTTTCAACTCATTCTTCTTTCATCCCTAGGCAAAACTCAATACATTCCAGTTGCTCTCTCACATAAAGAACATTTCCACAACCTCACCTTGCTGACCTCTTTCTTTAAAAGTATGTACCCATCCCTTGCAGCATTGTAGTCAGGAAAGTCATTCTACCACGTTTCTTTGATGGCAACTAAGTCACAGCTATCCTGCTGCACAGTGGCTTCCAGCTCCTCTTGTTTGCTGCCCATGCTGCATGCATTGGTGTAGATGCATCTGAGCTGGGATATCGAGCTCACTCCTAACATTGGCATGCTATCCCTAGACTCATCTCCCATCAAACCTAGTTTAAAGCCCTCTTGATGCACCCCAACAACTCATGGGCAAGAAGCCTTTTTCCCCGTTGAGAACAGACTTCATCTGTTGCCAGCAGGCTTGGTGTTGTGCAAACATCCCCATGATCAAAGAAACCAAAATACCACCTGTGGCACCAGCCTCTGGTGCCAGAGCCATGTTCTGATTCCACTGCTAATCACAGAATCAAGCTGGGAACAAAGTCTTTTTTACTGAAAGAAGCAGTATAAGAATCAATACCTTAAAAAGCCAGACAGGTGTTCCTGCCCAGGTGACAGACATTCATGTCATCAATTCTTCATCATCAAAAGTTGAAAGTTTAATTTTTGTTTCTTCTTCAGTCTTGATTCCTTGTCATCCTCCTCCCTGCCACAACTGTGAAATGAATCTTGGCTCATAGTGGTATTCTCAGCCTGGAAGGCAAATGCTGTTTGGTGCCCATGTTATATAATATGATATTTAGTAATGGATATTGTGGACACCTCATTCATAAAACAGGTGGAAAAGGTGCTGTAGCAGGCCAGACCTAGAGGTCTGTCAAGTCTATCATTCTCTATCAGCCCAGAGCAGAATCTAGGGGAAGAGAGAGTGATTCTTCCCCCTGCATTATCTTCCAGCTTTTGGCTTTCCATAGATGGCTGCTTCACAAATCTCATGATGCTTTTAATTACTGCAGACTGGATAGAAGGTCTGGTCCTTGTACAAAACTCTTTAATTGTCTCCCCTGCAGCCTCTGACATACACTCTACCTCCATCTGACCCAGGGTGGTTAGCTCAGGCTGAGAGGACAGAAAGAACTGGAAAGGTGAAGCATAGGTCAGAAAGCTGCCAGAGGAGGGGATGTTTGCACTGTCTTGACTCTTCCTGTGACTAGGAGAACTGGGAAAGAGAACAGAAATGTATTTGGAAACAGAGAGAATAAAAGACTAGAAGAATCACTATCCTTTTTACTTGGGGTGATTGCATTCTATCTTGGACTGGTTTGTGCAACAGATTTTGACTGGGGCAAAACTAGACAAAACTGTACTGTGCATAAGGAAAAGGAGCACTGAAAACCTGCATGGGAAAGGATACAGTGTAGATCATTTAATATATACAATGATGATTAGGGGACTTGAGCATCTCTCCTGTGAAGAGAGACTGAGATCCCTGGGACTGTTTAGGCTTGAGAAGAGAAAACTGAGAAGGGATCTCATCAATGTGTATAAATATCTTAGGGGTGGGTGTCAAGTGGAGGGGGGCAAGCTCTTTTTGATGGTGCACAGTAATAAGACAAGAAACAACAGGTTCAGGCTTGAACATAGAAGATTTCATCTCAACATGAGGAGAAACTTCTTTACAGTGAGGGTGATGGAGCACTGGAACAGGCTGCCTGGGGCAGTTGTGGAGTCTCCTTCTCTGGAGACTTTCAAACCCCACCTGGATGTGTTCCTGTGCAGACTACCCTAAGTGATCCTGCTCTGGCAGGGTGGTCGGACCTGATGATCTCTTGAGGTCCCTTCCAACCTCTGATATACTGTGATACTGTGATATATACACCCAGGTAAATACCAGCTGAATCCACCCAGTACATTTCACATTTTTCTTGCACCCAGCCAGTGCAGTTTCTTGGTATATCAGTAACAGCTCTCTTTAAATTCCAGTCATTTTCAAACAATTTAAGACTGCTTTCTTCTGCCATCTTCTGGCAATATGAAAAATCACAGCGTTTCAGGAACAGCTGTGCTGGTCCAAGGCAAGGGTTGTCAGTAAAGGCAGTGTGTAATTAGATCAGTTGGCGTAACTGGAAAATAATATAGCCCTTCTTGCATATTTAAAAGCTTGCCTAATTATTCTGGCTCTAGCATTTGATAGTAGCAGTAGTTCAGTGGTTATGTCAGAGTAAAATGTCTCTTTTGTAGGCCTTGTGGTTTTTTGTGTGTCAAAGGAGAGTTTCATAATGTGTGAGGCTGTATCATTTTATAACAGGGCTTCATCAAATGTACCCTAAATATTTTGGAGAGGGTCCTTTTTGCCAATTCTGATTTCAGGTCTTCATATCTAAACCAAAACATGTTCAGTATTTTGTTAAAAAGGTATATAAGATTTTTATAAGACAAAATTTTGGTTCCTGAACCTTTGGTTCCTGATTTTTTTTCCTCTTTTCCTGCAATCACACAGAAGGTCTTTGTAAATGTACTTGTGATCCCACTCTCCTGTCACAATAGCTTTTCCCACATAGTTGTCTTTAAAATATGAAAATTATATATGATGATATAAAAAAAAATATGCAGAGGAGAAAATACCCGTATTTTCCCTTAAAATAAACTAGAAATTCAGAGCCAGTAAGAAAAACTAATTGCAGAATTCCAGCCTGCAAAGAGAACATAAATAAAGGCTGTTCAAAGCTTTGTTCATTTTCACTAGCACCAGCAAAAATGACAGCTTGGGATTCCAGGCTTTGGAGAGAAAGGATGTTAATGCTATTTATAGCTCATGGGTGGCTGCCATTACCACTGTACCTGAGAAGCTTCTGGTCCTTAATGTATTCCTGCTCACAGCAACTTTCTCAAGCAGAGGACAGCCTTCCCAGGGTTGTGCTGGAGGCACTCAGGTTTGCTTTGGGAAAATGGACTGTTACGTTTGCAGCCTGTTCCCAAACTGTCTATTATAAACTGCCTGCAGCAGGCACAACCTCCAGCAAGACTGCATCCCTCCCTGCTACCCGTGCTTGACTCTCCCTCTTGGAGCCATAAGCTGTGAGCTGCTGCTTTGGTGGAGGCTTTTCCTCCCTCCATCACCCTATCAGCTTTGACATTGATCTGCAGCCCACGCCAAGGAAACAGCATCAGAAGAAGAACAGCAAAAAACCTGCCAAGGTAATTGTGAAAAGACCCTCCGAAAACTTGCCAGCATGTAACAACCCTTGCTCCTGTCATGCCTGGCCAACCGCAAGACTCCAGTGGCATCAGCATGGTATCTGGGAAGCAGGCGGCATGGTACTGCCAGCTCCTCACAGAGACAGCACAGCAGAGCCTGGTGGGGAAACTCTTTCCTGCCAGCCAACAATTGGCAGGACAAATTCTCTCATTAACCCTGAGACTGGACACACCATAGTGCAGCAAATATGTTCCCACAGCCCTTGACCCCTCATACATCACAGTCTGAAGAGGTGGCTGCACACACCACTTTACCTTGCCCCCTGATTTGGGCATCTCCCTGGTTTGCTCTGGTTTACCTGGTACCCCAATACTGGGGTAGAACAACAGGAAAACTACCCCCAATTTTATTTTTTCAAATTCAAGATAAGAAATTAAGACCGAATATTAATCAAATACATGATAAAAAATTTGCAAGACAAAGTAGACCTCAGTGCTAGGTATTAATATCTCCTTTTAACTGTTCTCATGCACCTCATCAGTGGTCAATTTCTTCGTAACATGCAATCACTATTTAAAAGATGACTCAATCAAAAAATAAATAATGATTTTAAAGTCAGCAATTAAAAACGTTTAAAGAAAAAATACTCCACTCTACTCCAACAAAGCCAAGAACATCCCTTGAAAGCTGTACAATGTACCCGTGAAAAAACTAAGTGCCAAAATAGACCTTTCACTGTCAAGTTTGGAAGTCTTTTTGCTCTCGATTCCACTGCAAAGAGTTTGTATAGCTTTTTCAACCTCAGAAAAGGTGGTACCCTTTTAAGCAAGGCAAGGCAAGGCAAGGCGAGCACTTCACTGCTTAAGTTAAAAGTGCAGGGAGAGACAGGCAGCTCAAAGATACCCCTGCCAAACGACTGAGGAATATCAAAACCCCTGTACTCTTGCCTTCAGATATTCTGAAACCTTCCAAGCTTGACAGGATTGCCAATTTCGTATTGACAGCAGCAGTCAGATAATCATTTGAGGAGTAAATCAAAAAGAACACACTCCCCCCCCCCCCCCCCCAGCTTTAAAGCAGTCACACAAATCCATACTGCTTGCTGAAGGGCAAGTGCTTTTGAGCCTCTTTTAATAGCAATATATTAACATCCTTGTTTGTCTTTTATGAAGCTTGCAAGGCATTTCCCTCACACACTCTCAGAATTCGGTCTCTTCAACAACATTTGTATTAGAACTAACCATAACTTACACCTATTGACCGGCTGTGACACGGATGAAATGTGAGCACAGCACTGGCTGTGGCAGCACTCACTGAACTGTTATCAGTATCAAGGTCATTTTGTTTTTCTTGCTCTCACTGGAGCTCCTCTGCCCTCAGGGCACATGCTGCCCGAGGAAGCTTTCTGTCTAAGCTCCTCACAAGCTACAGCTTCTCTGCTCCATTACTGGTGTTATATAAGATTAGAGTGAAGTTTCTACTATTAGAAGCAGTTAGCTGCATGGTGATTGTGTGCTCTTCTGATTATAGCATATAACATAGTTATGGCTGCTGGCAGCAAGACTTAAAACTTACAGCTACTTTAGTTCAGGGAGAAGCATGAGTGTGGTCAAACTACATCAAGAAAAACAGTAGTCTCTGTGTGTGTGTGTGTGCATGTTAATTTAAGGCTGTGGTACCCTGGACAGGAGTGCCCCAGAAAAGACTTAAAGGGGAAAAATTCACCCTAGGCTTGACAGATACCCACAGAAGAGTTGAAGTTATTGTAAGAGCCTGTGGAGGGCAGCGCTGTCTTGCTGGGGATGGTGCATTGTGAATAGCTCAGAGATGCCAGCTGCCAAGGTAATACTTCTTTTTATTTCTTTTTAATTTTTTTTTAAATCTTATTTGAATCTGAAAGCTGCAGATGTAAAAGCTGTTGTCCTGCCACAGCCACAGTCTGTCACTTCAAGCAGGACCCCCCACTTTTCCACTTGACACCCTCATTTTACAAGCACCCTTTCCTGCAGGATTAGCCCTGTGCATAGCTTCTTCCTCTGCTGCATGGCTCTGAAATGGGAGGGTTGGGGGTGGCAGGGCAGGACGAGGGGACTGGAGCCAGCACGGAGATTCTCCTCTCTTGAAAAGAGAAGGTTTTGGAAAAAGATGTGCAGATCTGTTTTATTGCAAAGGACAGGAAAGGAAATGCTCTCCAGGAGCACTTGAATGAACCAGCAAGAAACCAGAAGGGCACAGGTGAAGCTGCCCTGACAAGCCTGAATCCTGCTGGCACGGCCATGAGCCTGGCTCTGCAAGCTCTGTCTCTTTTTGGGGCTTGCCTTGTCCAAGGACAGTGGTGGTTGTATGACCTGGGATGGGGCTGCTGGAAGCAGCTGTGTGAGAGCAAGCAGTGGGAGGCCTCACTAGGGCTTCCTACCTCAACCAGGAGCCCATCTGAGCTGAAACTCGTGGGCTTCATCTCCACTTGCCCTACCTTGCAACTCTATGGGTGCCTTGCCTACACCCTGTGATGGTTTGAAACTGTCTTTTTAATTTTTCCTTGCAAAGTTCAAAACAGAGAAAGTGAAAGAATGTAAATAAGTCACTATTGGGTGTAAGAAAGCAAAATAACGATTGTTCTAAACACTTCCATTGGATAGATAGAAATGTTTAAGAACTATTACCCAAAACAAAGTAGGCACTCTGCACATTCTGCGTTCGGCAGTGGGGGCAGTTGCTGGGCTGTCTGGCTGCTGTTTCTTCTTCTCTTCTGGCTGAAGATAACACTACTGACCTTGGCAGCTAAGTTAACAACTTTCTGCTCTAACTAAGCTCTGCTTCTCTGTCCAGGGGGGTTCGGGGGGGAAGCTCCTGGGAGAGGGAGGCCCCCTTTGGGAGGGTCCCCTTGGGGGGAAGCAAAGGGAGATTGGTTGTGTTTTTCTGTTGATTGTATATATTTGTAAATGTTGTGAATTTTGTATATTTGTACATATTCATTGCATTTCATCTGCTTGTAAATACAGCTTTTCATTTGCTTCCAGACTGAGCTAGCCTGGTTATTGTCGGTGGGGGGGGGAATTTCAGCTCACACCGATACACACCCCCATGACTTCAGACTTCACCTGGGATCTGCCTCACCACAGTGGACTCTCTTGGCTGTCCAAACCCCTGACTGAGGCTGATTACCCTCACCATCCCAGCCCTCTGCCTATTCCCAATCTTGAAACAGTCTTGTATGTTCATGCCATTCCCAGGTGCACACAGCTCCTGTGGCACAGCAGTAGGTTGTCCCTGCCCTGCAGCAGCCCCTCCAGCCCCACAGGCAGACTTGAAACAGGAGAGCTCATGGAGGAAGGAGCCTTTTGCTCTCAAGGCCAGCAGACATTGGTACCTTCCAGCTCAGTTTAGGGGAGTCATAGGCCCCACTATAAATGTACAAGGCTGAACATGAATGGAGATGTCAGGTGGGAGATGAAGAAGCAAAGAGGTGTGAAGACTCAGATTTTCTTCCACACAGTAAACACACCTGCCAGCATGGGGCGAGGGGCATCTGCAACCTGAGCTGAGTGGGTATCCGTGGAGCAGGTTTGCAGGGCTGCTCTCGCTCCTTCCCAACACTATGGTTAAAGAAGGGGCTGTTTTCCAAAGCCCTCAATTCAGCATTTCCCCAGGTAGTAAATTCTCTTAAAAACTGAACCAAACAGAACTTTAATTGTACATTCTGCTTTTTTCTTCACTCCAGAATAATGGCAATGGCATTAATACAGCACTGCATTGAACACATATGCACACTGAGGCTGAGGGACCAATTTTGCTTTCCATTATTCAGGGGCACTGCCTCTGGTGAGGTAGATCAGGGTTTAAACAGTGAGCAGGAACAATGAACTTCTACTGTTCCCTGCTGTTTAAGTGTGGGCAAAATAAAAGGCCATAATATATGATGCAGTCAGCCAAGAAAGCAATATTGCTCTGCTACGTGCATGGCCTACACAGAGACGAGTCCAGGATCTCATTTCTAAATTCCCACAGGTGCCTCATTTAAACCATCAGCCATAACCTGCTTCTCATTTTCAATACCACTTGGTATTAGAGCTCCAGTGAACTGCTGGTGAGAGATTCTAATTCCTGCAAACAAGCCCCTGTAGGCTTGCAAGGAAAACAGAGAGCTCCCCTCTTGGTTGCCTGCTAGGTTCCCATCTGGCTGTTTTAACTTTGCTATTGCTTTTAAATATGTCTGTTTCTGCACAGGAGGCTTTCAGCACTACCTCAAGAGACTACTGGGTTCTCATAGCATCAGACCAAAATGTAGAGACACAGATTGGGTCTTCTTAACAAAAAGGAAGATCAGATTTCATATTATGATATCTGAAAGATTAATTCCACTTACATGATGATCTCCCTGTGAACCACACTTCTTTCCATCTGGAATTTTCCATCAGGAGGACAAAGAGTCACAGTGTTAAGCACTACCTGACAGAAAAGAGAAAGGAGTGTAAAAGATGAGTACATAGGAAAAAAATCCAGAGTAGACAGCAATTTCAAATGCACCAAGAGGTTTTGGGTTGGGTGCTGGTTTTTTTGTTTTGTTTTGCTTTGTTTTTCTCACATGAACTATTATGATCTCATGCTTTGGAATTTGGAACCATACCATTTGTCAGGTTTTAATTCAGGGAATTTAGGATATTTGGCTGTAAGAGCTTTCTATATCATGTTATTGTTAGCTTGTGTTCATGTTATTGCGGTAACCACAGGTCCAGCCAAGAGCAGTGACCTGCAGCGCTTGAGGCTATCCATAATTTCATATAAGACCTTGTTATTGAAAGACACCTGTTCCCATTTGGGCTATCATCACAACCACAAGCAGAGCTGTGTTGCCAGCTAGGAAGGTGCTAGCAAAAGGGATAGAGGAGAGATGACTTGGAGCCCAGTTAATGCTCTGACACAGACTCTTCTTAGTACTTCAGATATTAATTTCATCTCTCTACAGCTCACACAAGGTAAGAACTATGGAAAAATGGCAAGAGGCTTTACCCCAGTTACAAAGCTGAAAATTAGGGCTAGGCAAATATGTGGCTGCTCAGCTAATTTGAGCTGATTTTTAGTTAAACAAAACATGTTTTTCTGAAGCCACTTTGTTTTTTCTGAATTAACTTTGAATAGAAAGATGGAAATGGTTTGGTTTTTTTTAAATAACAAAAAGAACTATTTCAAATTTACAATATTGGAGCGTTTGCCTTTTTATTTAGAACTTTGCTGGGATTTTTTTTAATGGAATCTGTGAATGCAACAGCCCATTCAAGTCAGTAGGGGTTGTGTGGACTTTTTTTAACATTTTCTTTGTCAGAAAAATCTTCAGTAGAAAATGGCAATTGTGTCTAGTCTAGAAATTTAAAACAAAACCAGAACAACAAAAGAAACACCAAGAATAAGGAAAAAAAGAAAAAGAAAATAAAAGGGGAAAGGAAAAAAGGGAAACAGGAAAATGGAAATGGGAAAAGGGAAAAAAGGAAATGGGAAAAGGGAAAATGGGAAAAGGAGGGGAAGGGAAAATAAAAAAGGAAAGGGAAAAAAAAGGAAAAATGGAAAAAGGGAAAAGGGGAAGATGAAAAAAAGAGAAAAGAGAAAAAAGAAAAAAGAAAAGAAAACTAAAAAACCAACCCAACCCAACCCAAAAAAAAAAAAAAAACCAAACCAAACAAAACCTCAAAACCTTGCAGACAATAGTATTCAAATGTCTGGATAATATCAAAGCTCAACTAGGTTGTTGTAGACGAGATCCTGGAATGTCCAAGTCCCTTGGGAACTGCACCCAGCTACATGCAAATAGCACTCACAGCCCTCCATGGGTGCTCCCCACAGCTCTGCAATACTGGCCCTGTATCCTGTATCTCAGGCTTGCTCATTGCCTGCCAGGGAAATCCAAGCCTCTTGTGACATCAAAGAGTGACTCAGGCTTCACAGCTCAGCCTTGGAGCCAAGCAGGCTCCAGCCATCTGGAGGGTACCCCAGCATTCTGGGGTTTGGGAATCTGTGTGTAATGGCAAAATAGCTTTAAAATTTGTGCTACCTTTTATTCTTCCCAGGAATTAAGAAGGTTATTATATCTGGATTGCTCTTGAAATCACTGTCCAGTCTCCAAATTCTCCTATAGGCAGAAAGAATCTAATGAGATGATCTTAAGGTACTTCTAGGCTACAGTTTAAAAGAAAAGTAATCCTATCCAACATTCATGGTCTAGATGTCTGCAAAAAACATTAGTGACCTTGTCAGACAGATAATTACCTGGTCTCCTGCCCTCCCACAGCCACTGGCTCTTTACAATTAGAGCAGCTCCTGGGAGCCACCCAGAGGAAGAAGCTTTGAGAAATCTAATCTGTGACAGCACGTTTGCTAGCTTTGTAGTATCATAAGGTAGAAAGGGTATGAGGATAAAACCTTCAACAAAGTCCCTGGCCTTCAATTTAAAAGTTCATATTACTTTCCTCATTAGTCCAGTCATCTGGAATTGCTATTTTCCAGCTTACCCTGAAGACTCCACAGAGCAATTCAATTTCAAGGCCAGCACAGTGCAGGACAGAGCAGTGTGCTTGGGAGGAGCTGTGCTCCATGTTAACACAAGGAGCTCACTTGTCTGGCATTAGTCACATGAAGAAAATAATGTTGACGCACTTTTGGGAGAGAAGTTCAAGGCACTTCCCTGGCTGCAAAGGCTAGAGTCACCTCCTAAATTTCACCAAAACTATGCAGTGCTTGGAGAACCTCCTAAAAATCAGATCTTGAACAAGAGACCTCACAATGTAATTCTCTTTGCTAATCATCTCCATTACTGTAACTAGCTGACAGACTACAACAGCAGTTTAAAGCAGTAGGGACTAGGAGAACTGAAAGTTTAGTATCCACCTGCTAACCTCCACAACTTCAGTGTTTAAACATCTGCAACAACTGAGAGTCAGCTACACTCCTTGAAAATGAGCTTGTGGTCTTACGAATCTCCTGCTGTAGAAGCTGTATTATCTTTTTCTTGATTTCCTTTTACTGCTTCAGCTTAATGTTCTGTGTCGATAAAAGTACAAACAGGTCATCATGATGATGCTGGCAGTAGCTCTTGAGCACAGTGCATGACTTTTGCAAAGCAGTAAAACTTGTAGGACAATGCACAGCATCTTTATCTGTGCTATTCTTCATGCTAATCTGTGCTGGGATTGCACAACATACTCCTTTACCAAAGCTTGTGGTGTTATGCTATCTGCCCTGAAAAATTTGTAAGCTTTTCTCTCTTTATTGCTCTCTGCTTGTCTGCAGTTCTTCTCCTTCATCATTGAAAGTAAAATCAGTCAGCTCTTTTTCCCATCTCTTCCATCATTTTTATTGTGCTTTTCATATTTTGCTTATTAAGTAGTTACCCTAGGGAGCCTTCCTTTTCATTGGAACATACAAAAAGCTATAATTGCTCTTAACACTTGTGGGGAGGAGGAGGGAGAAGGGGGCAGGGAAGTAAATGTAGGCTGAGGTCACAGAAATAGATGTGATGTGTTCCATAATATGCCTTGTCTCATTTCTACTTGCTTTCTGCTTATTCCCCAAAACAGCCTACAGTGCAAAGAATAAACAAAACGGAATGTTTGAACAAAGTTGTTTTAGGAGCAACATCCATCTGCCTGCTGCTGCTGTGGGGCAAGGGACAGAATAGATGTCCCATCTGCATTTGTTTTCTAGAATTGCTGAGAAAATTAATTCTAGATTTAGGCTTTCAGGCATTGTGAGTGAAAGCTGATGCCATATCAGAATAAACACTGGCCACCCCACTTTAACAGAAGTTCTAGTTTGGCTCCCGTGTTAATTATGACTTTAATACCAACAAGCAACCAAAGAAAGCTCATCAATATTTTCTGGGGGCGAGAACAGCAATCCATGATAATGAGATTCTGGCAGAAGAAATGCTCTTGAAGTCTCAGTGAAGGGACTGCTTGGATATCTTTGAATCCTTGCTCTCAGCTGGGCTCTGTCAGACTGGATGGGCTGGACTGAGCTTGCTGGGTCTAAATTACTAAACAACATTGCAAAAGGGATGCCTATACTCCGCTGCATAATCTGTGAGGGAGCAAAATAGTCCTAAACAAGATTTTTATCTTCCGCAACAAAGCCAGAGCTTTGTTATGCTCTTTTTTCTCACATCCCAGGTAAGTACCCTAGCCCTCAGACAAGAGAAACTGCCTCTCTCCAGAGGAAAATAGTTATCACATTATTTATAAAAAGTAGAACAGCTCCCAGAGGAGAGACTAAGACAGACACAAGTATACTGGTGTTCAGGATATTCACCTAAGAGAGAGAAAAACTAGTTCAAATTTTCTCTACTTCTAGTTATATACATATACACATATATAGATATGTATATATACATGTGAAAATCTGTTCATATGTGTACTTGTATCTACATGACTGTGTGTACATGTGTTTAAATGCATCCCTATAAGTGAAATAAAACTGTGTGCACATACATTTTATGTATGTATAGCCATACACTGTATGTCTTAAGTACACATCTGAAGATTTCTACCTTGGCCCTACAAGCTTTGTAAGTATAAGTCAGTCCCATGATTCATTCGTTCAAAGACTTCCATGTCTGGAACCAGAGTCACACATACACGACCACTTTGGTAGTTCTCCAACATTAAGTCCTGGAGCTTTCCCACATACACTCATCAGCACTATAGTAACAGAAATAATACTTGCACCTACAAGATTCAGCCATGCTGCATTCAGGTGGCACAGGATGTTCTTTTTCAGCAGCATAACTTGACAAGAAATTAAATCATATTGTCTTATGCTGTTGCTTTCTCAGGGGATAAATTACATGCCTGTAGAGGACTACCACAGTCAGTCCTGCTCTCTGGATGCTTTTAGCAATACCTGCAGGCCCTGCTGCACACATTAGTTGTAATAATGTAATTCTATTTGGAGAGTAACGAACAGGACTACTTTCTAGGGAATACTATTTCTGAATGAAAATTTCCTCTTAATTTATTTCAGAAAAGTCGTCTCTAATATATCCAGACGGCGTGCAAAAGAGGAGTGAGATGCCTCACACCAGCGACTCTTCATCTCCAAGTAGCAGTGCAGGGAGCAGAGCTTCCTATGAAACACCAGCACTATCAGACCTTCAGCGGCTGTTTTGGTTCAGAGGAGGATCTGATAATCATGTGGATGAAGTCTGGCCAAATATTTACCTGGGAGATGCGTAAGAACATATGGTCCTATAGTTAAGCTGTTGTTTATCCCTGGGAGGAAGAGGAAGGGGTGTGGTATGCTGGGGATCAGCTTTCGGGAATGTTTTTGCTATATAGTCTTTCAAAACTGATAACATAAGGAGTTTGGATATCATGGAAAACATGATATACTAAACAATAACTTACTCATAAGTCTGTCTGAGTTGGGTTTTCTATATTCTGTGAACTACAGTGGATTTGGCAGGGTAAGAATTATTTGTATTCTAGACAAAAGTCCTTAAAAAAACCTATCCCAGGTGGTGTCAACTCTGAGATGGATTATCTGTCCTGGAAACTGTGCTCTAAGGAAGCAGATAAATACAGTAACCTTCACACTCAAATAAGAATAGCAAGATCAAGAGTCATGACGGAGGAGGACCTGAATGAATTATACAATAGAGATTTTGCCAGTCCAGTTCTAATCTTTCTTCTAGATTGAAAATATCAAACAGGAATTTTCATGCAAATCTCTTATTCTTCTATTTATTGCCATTCCTTTCTATTTTGATTGCTGAACATTGTATAGGTAATTTTCCTCCTCTTGAATATGTCAATTAAGGAGCAAGTTTTGTGGAATAACTTCAGTCCCAGTTTATGGTGGGAAGCAGTGAGAACATGGCTGGTGTGCATGATGTAGCCACCTCACGAACCAGGAACAAGGTGCTGATGCATCTGTGTGTGTACTTGCCCTTGTGACCCATGCACACTCAGCTCCAGAACTTGCTAAACAACTATTTATGGGAAAACATTGATCACTTTATACAGTAAGCCATGTTCCCGGGGATAAACTGCTGGGAGGCATTGGCTTAACTAACAGTATCCCACTGGCAAGTCTGTGCTCGTGCTGCTTTCCACAACAGCATATCACATTTTTCACATGCAAAGCCACTATGGACTTCTCGAAATTTGCTACTCTGTAAGCAAGATGCAGTTCCAGCATCCTTCCCTAGCAAAAGCAGGCACTAACTTTAAAGCGTGCTATTTTAGTAAAATGTTAGGAGGGTTGCCAATAAGCCCTTCATGTCTTTCAACAGGTGGGCTGCTAGGAGCAAAACCACTCTTCAAAGCCTCAACATTACTCACATCCTTAATGCAGCAGATGGGCCATATAACATCAACACAGGAGCCAAATATTACGAAGATCTGCAAATAGAGTACTACGGAGTAGAAGCATTTGATGATCCTTCCTTTGATTTAAGTATCTTCTTCTATGATGCTGCCAATTTCATAAGCAAAGCCTTAAACACTTCAGGAGGTAAGAGGGAGGCAAAGAGAAGCTTTGGGAGGAACTTTTCAGCGCCAGCCAAATGGCTTCTCCTGGCAGTAGCAGGCAGACAGCAAAGCTGGGATTCACCATATGGTTTGAGAAGGCACATGCAGAACCACCATACAAAGGACAGGACAAGGGTGCCTATGCCACGTACTGCAGGGAGGGTGGCCACAGCCAGGCTCCTGGGAGCTGGGGAAGCCTGTCTGCCCCAGGCCCAGCATGCTGGGAGCAAGGGCCAACTCTAGGAGCAAAGTGAGAGGGAAGGGCAGAAGTTACGAAACTGCAGATGCTCCCTCACATGTCCATCCTGCAGGAACTGGCAGGATCCATGTGCCTACACACACACACACCCCCCTTGCACACTGGCATGGGCTCCAGGCCAGTAATCCTGTCCAATGTACAGCAGCCCTGCTCCCAGTGCATTCAGCTGGGAGCAGTAGCACTTCAGCATGGGCTTAAATGGTTCACATGCTTAAGTGCTTCACAGAACTGGAGCTTTGTTCAGACTGTCTATTAAGCTAAAGAGGCAGCAGAACTTAATGAACTAAGTCAAAAACTACGAGCCTGACCCACAGGCTGCTGAATTTTTGTCAGCAGAGTTTGGATTATGGCCTAGTTATCATAATTTCCATTTGTTCCAGAGTTTGCTCTGACTCTGACTGGCTGCAAGATCTGCTGCTTTCACTGGAATGCTTTATTAAATCCCTTGTTATAGCTCACACTGGACTGCTGAGATACAGTAAATTATGAGTCCATTTTTACAGGCAGACTGTCCTACAGAGTTTATTGGACTTGTCAGTGATCACAGTCAGTGCTGGGATAAAATTTTCTGCCAAAACCGTTGTGTGTTTTTTTTCTTTTCCATAGAAAACTAAACTAGTCATATAAAGCTTCTCCTTCCATAGAAAATTTTAACTATTTTAATCTGAGGCCTAAGTTAGATGCATGAGGTCATTATGAAATACCATCTTCTCTGAGATGTATGACATGATCTTAAAGCTAACCATCCCTGAAAGCATGAGTATCTACTAATTGTCACTGGTATTTTCTCACCTTGTTTCTAGTAGTTTTCCTCCTTGTGTGTTTCTTGTTTTATAAACACTAAAGCCCTGCCTCTTTCTTTCTGCAGGCAAGGTGTTTGTTCATTGTGCCATGGGGGTGAGCCGCTCTGCATCTTTAGTGCTTGCCTTTTTAATGATTCATGAAAACATGACACTTGTAGATGCTCTGAAAACAGTAAGTGCTCACAGAGACATCTGCCCAAATTCAGGGTTCCTTAGCCAGCTCCGGGACCTGGACATTAAACTAAATGAAGAGAAGAAAGGAACCAGAACATCTGCTACGAAAGAGTTGTAAGACAGTATTGATGAAAGAAAGGACGCAATGTTATTTGAGTTTCCTGTATCTGTTTTAAATTAATTGCATTTTTAAACTAAGGAAAAACATTTATGCATATAATTACTAAAAGGAGATTTTACTTGATCTTTCAATTTTGCAAAGCTCTCCAAAAATACACTTCTGATCAGTTGTACATTGTATTCTTCACTCTCCACCTTAAAACATTGCTCTCTGCTGGCGAAAACGGTAAAAAAAAAAAAAAAGAGAGAGAGATCAAGTTCCACTTCAGAAATAGCTGTGTTTCAGCAGCTAGTGAAGCTCATATCACTTTATGAAGTGTTAGGCTATTTGAGGTGAAATATGTCATATTATTTATGCTACAATAACGCTTAGAAGTTTTTTTATGAACCACCACCAACCCCCACCCCCTTGCCTTTTGCTCCTTTGCCCCTTGTATCTAAAGTGGTTTGTACTTTAAGACTCGAATCTGGCACTATTTAGTTATTGCTTTTACAACTGGTAGAACCACTGAGTTGGGGGTAAAAGGCAGAGCAGATGGGAAATAACACAAGCCACTCTTGAAGAAATCATTCCAAGTTTTCCCTCTGACTGTTCATCAAACTAGTATTTTTTTCTTCCACAAAAATACCTTCGCTTGAGATAGCATTCAAATATTGTTCATCTTCCCTAGAAAAAAATTACCCATGAGATGCTGTGAAGAAAAATGTTTCTGAAGAAGAAGGTGGGTTCCCAGTTGAGGCTTTAAACAGCTTCATGGGCAACAGGAGAGGGTGCAAGGAAGCATTTGACAACAAAGTTCAGCGTACCCCAAATTTGTCTGACAGTTCAACATCATAAAACTTAGGATTTTTTTTTCCTCAAAAATGTCATTAACATTGCAACATCGCATTCTGTGGCATTTACTTTTGTAAGGGGACTAAAGTGAAAACTGAAGGGACACAGGAACGGCAGGGAAGGTGCTGACAGGCATCAGGCTTTCATCTTTGTGTCTCCGGGCCACCATAAGAGCACTGAATAGCTACTGTCATCTGATGGATCAGTGCTGCTCGGAAACTATGTGAAGCACATCTGGCTCTCGATTCCCAGCAGACAAACATTCACAGCACAAAGCCAGCCAGAGGATGGCAGTTGTTTGCATTCTTAGTACCAAATTCAGGAATGCAGAGGCATGAATACTCCCCACCAAGTGAGCTGGCTACTCAAGAAAAGGCAGCAACAAGGAAAACATTCCTTGTTGTTCCCAGTGCTGCCTATAAGAGAGACTTCTACCTTCAGGCCAGACTGCTCACCACCTTTTATAACCTTCTTCAGTGATATCTGCATCTGCTTTGTGGGGCAGGCTATAGGAACCAGAGCACAAAGCAGAGCATTTGGCACTGAGGTCCTGACCCTCACACAAAGCATCTCAGGGGGGTTCGCTTTGGACTAACCCTGGGAACTGGACATCCCTGAGAAGCAGAAAAGCAGGGCTGGAGTGCTCCTTTGTTTTAGTAGGAAATATGCTCTGCAAGGTGAACAAAAACACAGCAGTAGCAATGATCAGCTTCAGACCCAACCCAAAATTTAACGTTCATTTACCAGTCAACTCTAATAAAGTAATTTCAACTTTCAATTGGTGAAAAAGGAATACCTGGGCTGACTGGAGAGATTCTGCCTCCAGCACCAAGCACAAGTGTTTCTCACACTCCCAACCTCCAGAAAAACTCTCTTGCCTTAGCAGCAGCAGGACTGAGGCCAGTCAGCCAGTTTTGGCTGTGGAGGGAAGAGAACATTTAAACTGAATGCATTTCACGTGACAGAACTTGGGTGTTTTTAAAACACTGGTTGGTGTTTTAAAACCGGAAAACCTGCCTCTTACTTTGATGGCAAATTCCTGTAAACGCCGCAGAGTAACGGGCAGCATGCAATGCCTCAGGCCACGATGCCGCACACACCGTTCACCCCCAGAAGATGCAATGCAGGCAGGGTGCAAGCAAGGCATGGGTTGAGAGCGGGCAGAATACAGGCAGAGAGCGAGCAAGGCGCACCCCTGCGGCCCCTCGCCCGGCCCCCGCCTCCCGCTAGCCACAGCACCTAGCCGCCAGGTGGCGGCATCGGCCCGGCGCGGGCGTGGCCCCGGCCGGCAGACTCCTCGGCAAGCAACGAAGAGGGGAACGGGGCCGCGGAGGGCCGGCGGGACTGCGGCGAGTGGTGGCCGTTGCCCAGCCGCCCCCGAACCTCAAGCCCAGTTTGGTCCTTTTGTTCCGAATTCGGGTCAAACGCCGAGGAAAACGGAGCAGGCGATGCGGGGAGCCCTGCGTGGGAGCGCACCCGCCCCGGCATGCCCCAGGCGCCCTGTGCCGCCCGGGAGGCTGGGGCACAGCCCACCCACACTCGCCCCGCCGAGGGAGCGCCCGGCGGCAGAACCCGGCACCTTCCAACACGCGTGCCGGGGCAACCCCGACCCCAGCACCCACGCACACAGCTAGGGTCAGACTCAACCAGTCCACCGCAAGGATGAACGCAGGTGCCCACCTATTGGGGTGGGCCTGGAATAAGCCCAGTCGCCCCTCAGTTACATTGCGGATGAGCCACAACTGCTCTGCCAACAATTACACAAGGCAAACCCCCGGGTCTCTAGGGTAAACCCCAAGCACCACATCACCTTGCACACCTCTGGTGCAAATCCTAACATGGCCACCAGCACGAGCATGGCAACTGTAGACCTGTGCAGCCCCAGCAATGCCGGCCGGGTCACATCTGCTTACACCACCTGACAACCGGCCTCTGGCACAACGCAGCCTCCCACTGCTGCTGCCCTCCAGTCACCTCGCTCGAGCTGATGGTTGCAGGTCCAAAGCGAGTAGGGGATTATGGTTTATCATTAACACAATTAAAAATAGGCTTTGAATAAATAAGATGAACACAGAGAGGCTAGAGATCTGTTGTGCAACGGGCATGTTAGGAGGAAACTAAGTGACATTATTCAAACAAAAGTAATCCAAGACACCGCAGCGCAGGAGCTTCAAGTACCAGGCAAGTACTTTTAAGCTTGTTTACAAACCAGCTCCCAGTGAACTCAATAGATGCACTGAGCAGCATGAATTTAACTACAGCCAGCTCCACAAGCAGTGAGATAACTGCAGGGCTAGGCCAGGTTACCATTTTTGCCATTTTACTCAGAAACTCCAATACTTGTGAAATTCTCGTTTGCTTTCCAGCTGGATGCGCCAGCTGAGGATCTCCCACTGAAAAAAATGCTTAAATCTGAGTTCGCTGGGTTTGAGTTTGGGGTTTTGTTTTGTTTTGTTTTAAACCAGTAATCCATGTTGTATTTATTTCTTACGGATCTATCTTTAAGATAATAGCCATGAAACACTGTATCTGGGTGTCCTTTCCAGCTGATGTTCACAAGAGTCCTTACTGGGAAGGGAAATTGGCCAGCCAGTTATGCTAGAGAAAATGTGAAACAGACTATGAAGAAAATGCTGTGCTATTCAAAATCAAAACCTGGAGGGGAGAAAGAGAGAAAGAGAGAAAGAGAGAAAGAGAGAAAGAGAGAAAGAGAGAAAGAGAGAAAGAGAGAAAGAGAGAAAGAGAGAAAGAGAGATTAAGAAGTTTGAAAGGGGAATTATTCCCCCCTCCCCTTTTTTTTTTTTTTTTTTCCAATACCAACTCTGTATATTTTCAGGCTTCTATGAATTATTTATAACTAGGATAGAGGGATTTTTAATATCAGCAACCTTCCTCAGAACATTTTTATTGAGGAAATATGTTTGTATGGCTGTGGAAGTCATTGGGATGGTTGGAGTAAAAAAGTACAGAAAGAGAAGACTGGGTTAAATTAATTCCTGCTAAATACCTACCAGCAGACTTGCTGTCTGTATGGGAGGCTGGAGACAGAATTGCACCAGGGTAAAAAGGATACTGTCTCTATTTATAGTACTGCCTTCAACACCATAGGAATTCAAAGGAAAACTCCAACTCAGCACACAGTCTTCTCATCATCTGCTTCTGTCAAGATTAAATCAGGGCTGAGATCATTCCTTCCCCTGCAAATCCCTGCTAGGAAAGATCTGTTCCTTTCTGCAAGTAAGGAACTACCATGGTATAAACCACTCCAGAGCTCACGCAGTTTGGGCTCTGGTAGTCCTCACCCAGCCAAATGTCACGTCTTTGTAGTCAGAAGAAAGGGAGAAAAAGAGCCTCAGAAGCCTCAGCACTTCATCAGGAACTGAAGGTGTTTTACCTGCTGTGCATCCCTACTCCTCTCCCCAGCCCTTCTCCTTATACCAGATGCTCTAGGGCACCTGTAAACAAAAGAGTAGCACAGCTCCAGCACTCTCCCAGTGCCAGATGTCAGGGGGAGGAAGAAGAATAGGATTGTGGCACAGGGTTATGGTCACTCGTGGCGTCACTTACTCAAATGAGGCACCTTACACTACAGGGGTCTGTGCCCCTTGTGCTGCTGCAGGACCATCCATCTCTGGGAAGGAGTGGGCTCTAATAGGTAGGTGTGGCTCCTGCTTATCTGTAGAAATTATCTCTGACGTTAAGAGCACAAGTGAGAGCAGCCTTGGAAAAGGTATTAGTGAAAACCTGATCACCACTCTAAAAATAAGGCAGGCTCCTGGACTTCCTTAGCTCTACTCATTTTTTAGCATAACAGTGCCTCAGATCTTTCCTTCTCATCTTCCACTTTCCAGTTGTTCTTTAATAAGAGCTGTTCTTTAGTTCTTTACAAATCACTACCTACTGTACTCTCTTGGTGTTCCTCTTCTAATTCTGTTATCAAGCTGTCTGCTAGGTGGGGAGCAGAAGGTGCAGGACTTGGTGCCACTTTTGAGGTGGAGGTAATTATTACGTGCATCTGTTATTGTGGTTGCTGCCTCAACAGGTGGAAAACATGCTGTTCCCTGATAGATTTGCAGCACTCTATGCTCCTGCCTTGTCTTTTCTCTAAAGTCAGTCGTGTGGTGTTCCTAGAATAATAAACACAGGCTCACTGCTGCCACAAAAACCCCTGGTAAATATATTTTTATGGGAATGAAATATTAAAGGATTTGAAGAGAAAGCAAAACATGAGCAGTAAGGTTGGGTAAAGATTCAAAGGCTGGTTTGCTTCCTTTCCCTGAGGCACATCAAGGCTGTACTGTTTGCACTTTTGAGATGGATAGTGGGGAATTACTTAACCCAAAATGATGGAAACAATTCAGACTATAATAACATAGCATGAGAGTTTCTCACATTACATCTATTCCCCATACTGCTGGCTACATTCTGCCTTCAGAGTCACATGCACAACTCTCATTGGATTCTGGAGGAAATGTGTTTGAAGCCAAAATGCATTTCATTGTCTTTCTGAAGTCTTTCTATGGTTTAGTTGTTAAAGCCTGAGCTCAAGGACTGGGGACAAAGCTTGTCTAAACAATTCCCAGTGTCTGTCTCCATGAGATTCCCATCTGCTGTGTTTTATTTTGAATTTCATCTTCCCACTTTCCTAAAAACACAAAGCAGAAATACACGTTTCCTCTGCCTGGAGTGCGGGAATCACCAAATTTCCTATTAGGTTCTCTCACACCATACGACGGATCCAAGTTTGCCTAAAAATGCTGCAAGTCCTTTGTAACACAGTAGAAAGGGAGGAGACCAGAAATGTGGGCCAAGTTTCTGAGTACTATGAACCCCCCTCTAGCCCCAAAGGGGATACATATCCTGTTTCCTCTCTTCCAAATATTTCACCTGGCTTTGGGTTTCATTAAGAGGAATACACATTGCTTGAGTTTAGGCTCTGGTTTGTGCTTCCTGCTGACACTGCAGAGACTACAAGAGCCATGAAAGCTGAGTCTGACCTGGGAGCTCCAATTTTACTACAATAGCAAAGCAAATTAAATGGAGAGCATGTTAAGTGGGTTAGGTGATAGTTGTTGACCAACAAATCTTCACTAAGTTCCCACAACAAGCTGTGCCGCACCTCCAATGAAACTGGTATTTGTGTTGCCATCTGTGTTTCAGCTATTTCTCTATGAGGCCTAAAAGAAATTCAGACTTATTTTACATCTAATTAAAAATATAACACAATATTAATCCACCTTGTTCCATGCATGCACCCATTTTGGTGTAGGTGCATCATTCAAACAGCCGAAGTTCCATTCTGGTCACCACCAGTTATTTACCCCCCTAGTTTTGGCTAACTCTTTTATTTTTGCCAGTATCTCACAGAGACTTTGTTCACAGTTTTATGGTGACTTCCTGGATTACTGGTTTGCATTACCAAAGGCAAAGTCTGAGATCAATTCCTGGCACTGCTCTCCAGACATTTCAGCTCAAGAGCCACCAGCATGAACGCCAAGAGTTCATATGACTTTCACCTCCCCACAGCAAGGCCTGCACTCAGCATAACAGCAGCTTTTGCAGGATTAGAGCAAAACCCTTTTCTGATATTCATGCCTGACAGGGCCTCTGACAGCCTTCCCCACAGACCATTACTAAAAATACAACTCCACAGGTAAAGCTCAGGTGCTAAGCTATTCTGCTGTATAGGCTTTAAAAGCACTCTGCCCAATGAGCAATGGGCTTGGAGCAGACAGGTTTGACCAAAAAAAAAAGCGTCAGGGAAAGCAAGGGGAATTAAACAGCTCTACTGAGAGTTGCATAGAGAGTTACATACAGGATCTTCTGCCACAAACTGCTCACCCTAAAGGCAAGAATCAATTATAAGGTATTTGTCTTCTAAATATAAAGTACAATGGGAAGGTACATGCAGATAGAGCGTGAATGAAGGATTTAGCCTTCATTAACATTCTTTGTCAAATAATATTTGTGCTGACCAAACTATATGTTTGCCATGGAGATTGGTTGTTCTCCATACTGTATTGTCCTCAGAGTCACGTAACATTTGAAAACTGCAGATGGCACTTCACCTTTTCTGTATCAAAGAGAAAGCATTGATTACTTGGGTTCATGCAGCAACACCTCAGCACACAGGCTTTTACTGGTTCCCAGCACTTGGGCAGTGCAAAGCACCCACACCTTCACCTTCACAAGGCTGCCTCTTGTGTCCCAGGCAAGACTGCAGAGGGCAACCACAATAGCTGCGTTCTAATGCAATCTGAACTATTTTTGCTAGTGCTTAATTGGTTTCTATGCTCTAGATAAAAATGTGTTCTATTCTTTTTGTACCAGGTGATCTGTGGCATTTGGGGGCACGTATTTTTAACGGCTAGTTTGTTTTAGAAATATGGTAACAGTTCACCTAAAGGACAAATGCTTACAAATACCTGTAATCCCAAGAGCTAACACAATTCCTGGGAAATTCTAGACTTCAAATCATCTGTGCTACAGAATATAATGAGTTTCTGCTTTTTTTTCTCTTCAGCAGATGTAGCAGTGAGATTTTACAATGAGAAGAAAGCAATTTGCTTAGCTGACTTGGGATTTTATCTCCTTCTGTCGCATCTCTTAGACTCTACACACATCAGCAAGCAAGTCTTAGCTCTGCTCAGTCTCAGTCTGACCTCTGTACTAACTTGATTTATTTGGTTTAGTTCTCAAATAGTACATTACGTTATACCCCAAAGGGTCTGATTAGAACCGGCCAGCATTTTAATGATTTACGAGGGACATCTGGAACTGCAAGGGTAGCTTACGTGTTGTGTCACTGCTATAGAAGGAGTCTATATTGATCACACCAGCGTGCTCCAGGACAAGAGCGTGTCAAATTCCAATAAGCTTTAGTTCACAAACCTGATTTGACAGGTGGCCAAGCTTGCACTGAGACTGACCATAGTTCTGATGATGGGAATAAAACAGAACAGCTGGGTTGCTTCTAGCTATTGCATTGTGAGAGGATTTCTATTCCTTTCTCTCATTCTAGTTCTATATTGGAGTGCTTAAGGAGGTGTTTATCCTTCCCAGCTCTGTAGCCAGAAACATGGTCAACAGGAGCCTGCTATCAGCTCTGTGGTAAATCTTTCTGCCGGAAGATACTGGTGGGAAACAGAGGCTACTAAAACTATCCTTCCAAACCTCTGAGTCCTGCCACGGCTACCACATTGCTAGAAAGTTTCAGGTCAGAGAGGCAAGAGAAAGAAAGATGAAGAAACAGTTAGAAAGATAGTACCAGGTACCAGTGTTTGGCAGCACTCTGTCCCTGGGTTACTTCCCATCTCTGACTTGCAGAGAGATGTGGAAAAATTGTCCAACTTAACTTTACCACCTCCACTTATGCAGTGGGAACAGCAGCATCTTCCTCACAGGCTCACCATGAGACAACTATAAAACACATTCTATTGCTCAAGAACTGCAGCTGCCTACCTCCTGCTGTTTCCCATCTTCCTTCCTAGCAGGTTACTCAACCCTCCTGCTATGCCAGCATAGGGATATGTATCTGCTGTCTCGAATAAGTTGTGTAGCATAGAAATATCTTTGTGGTCCTGGTAGAGACCACAGAACAAGAACAAAGAGCAGAGAAGCTGTCAATACTTCCAAAGAAAACAGACACCACCCCCCCACCACTCCCCTCCCTCCTCTCACCTCCCTCTCCCCCCCCCCCCCCAAAAAAAAAGAAAAAAAGGCAATATATTGTTTTTAAGATAGAAGAACATACCAGAGCTAGTCACAGGGAAGAAGGGCTTTGCATTGTGCCATCCTTTTGGGTAAGTCCTTAGGGCAGAAGCCATCCGTTATTAATGATATTTTTTGCATTCTGAAGTCAGTAGTTTCAAGTGCTGAGATGGAGGACACTGCTATATTAGTTACCATTACAGTGGCCTTATTCACCTTCAGATATGACCTGCTAAACTCTGGTGGGAACACAGGACGCCAGGCTAAGGAACTGCATTACAACTGGGGTTGTATGCAAAGCACAGCACAGGAAATTGTTGGCCTCTGAACATTGCTGAAGCAAGAAACAAACATGACTTCTTCCTCAGATAATTTTGGAGGTGTCCTGGGAAAGTTAGATTAACTTAATGAAGATCAGCTCGATGAAGAGTATGCAGCCCTCTCTGCAGAGTCATGCTGTACTAACATCATGCACCACATGCTCTCTGCAACTGGAGGCTGCAAATATTGGTAAACCATTACTAAAAGTCATGAAAAAAGCAGCCAGGATGTGTGTTGTTTGGGAACGGTGAAGGCTTTGGAGTGGTTGTACCAAAACACCAGTGTCAGCCAGACAAGCCAGTTGGTTGCTAGCAGCTCCAAGAAGAAATCCAAGTAGCACACGTTACTCTTGATTTAGAGCAAGCTGCATCAACTTGCCAGCTTGTCTTTCAGAAATATTTCCTCCTTTGAGTTCTCAGTAATCTTCTGAAAGTTCTTCCAGAAGCAAAAACTGAGTTTACCCATTCAGAGTATGCTGCCTTTTGCACAGGACAAGTCATTGCTGGAGGCAATGTAACAACTCTTGTGAATGGGAGAAGAGTAAGCCTTAACACAGAAGAACTGAATCTCAGGCAAGCGCTTGTCTTCAAGCGGGAGCATGGCAATAACAAGAGTGTCTTATGAATGTGGCACACCCAAGAGCTGTTCAGTACTACAATACTGCAGGTTGGGATTTTTATTTCATCAAAAGGGAGTGAAAAATGTCAGTACTGAATGGAGGAAGGAGTTACAGACTGTTAGAACCAATGATTGGTCAAGTCTGATGGCTGAACTCCATTGCAGAAGAAGATACTAGCAACAATGTTTGATGTAGGGCAGTAGCCTGGCAGGGAGCTAGAGAGACACTCAAATATGGGCATACAGTCACAGTGACAAATAGCATGAAGATGTGGTAGACACTGCCTTTGGCTTACATGCAGTGTGTTCGATTCTCTACCAGATCAGGTTGGGTTAATGGCACAAGGATGCACTTGGCGGCTGAGAGCACAGGAGTGCGAGGGGCTCCAGAGGGCCCAATTTTGCAGCTGAACTTCTGTGCTAACAGCCAAAAGCCCTGCATCTTTGCTGGGACTAGGGCAGGAGGGGAACTGACTTTCCTTTGCTTGCTTGCCAAGAGCCAAGTTCAGGTCCTTAGAGCTTTACAGTGCTTTAGCTCCAGCTGATGACTTCATGAACACCTAGTGTCAGGAGGAACACAGCTCCCTGCACAGCTTTAAATGTTTGTGTTTCCCTACATATGCCGATGACATCACCGACACCTGAGGGCCTGAACTCTGGTCTTGGCAGGTAGAAGCCAGGGTTCTTGCTCTCAATGCACATGTATGTAATAATTGCTAGATGGCTGTAATTAAATGACTGTAAAGCACCACCTAAAATGCACTAGTAATAAATTCTTAATGGCTTATACTATAACAAGAAGTTTCAAAAAAAAAAAAAACCAAAATCAAAAAAACCTCTGTAACATGCAGATTGTTAACAGTGCCTGAGCCCATTTAATGCACAGCCTTAAGTAGGTACAATGTGCGCTATTAAAATGGCATGTAAAATTTTTAACTAGTAAATAAAAGGTCCAATTCAGCAACAAAATATACCTAAGCTTCAGTGGTGAAGAAGCCACAGAAAAGCTTGGGGTGGATGAGCTATTTCCTTTTCTTATCTCTGTAGTCCTTTTAGTGGTGTTATCTATCAGCCACGATTTCTGTAAAGCATGCTCTCTGTGGCCAGCCCTGTCTAGTGCAGACTCAGAAACGTGGTTAGGATCCCATTTATATTACGAAAATGTGATTGGGTCCAGAAAAGCCTTGGTTTTGTATTCTGTGAAGAAGGAGCAGTCAGGGAAAATCCATTTAGTTGCCCCTTTTTTCACTTCTCTTTTATCCAGTCAAAGCTGGATAATAGCTCTACAAAGAGTATTTCCTGTGGTAAAGAATAAAATACACATGCAAGATCTAGAAAAATTAGCAAAATCAGGAGGTAGCCAGTTTTTTGCACATTTGGTACAACTCTGCTGCATGTGAAAGGATGGCTGCTTCTGTCTAGCCACCATCAGGAATCACACATGGTCAGTAAATACAAGTGTATTAACCAGCTGGTGACAAGAGAATATTTTATGCTACCATTACAGACAAAAAAAGAGGCCATCCTGCTTTAGGGCCTGCATGCCTATGCACATCCAGAAACAGTCAAGATCATCAGGTCTGAGCCATGATGACTGCCCCACAGACTTGCTATGAAAAGATTACACATTTTTGAGGCTTCTGAGGCCTGGCAACTCATAGCATCAGTGGAAGCTGCACCAAATTTAGCATATTTGAGAAACAGGATGGGTTGATTAATTTCTTCTTTGCAAAGAAATGTCACTGCTAATTTCCCTGGATGTCACACTGGGACAGAGCAGACATGTCACAATCTCACTCCAGTTATGACAGAAAATTTGGTACTAGTGTACTACTGAGGGGAAAAAAAAAAACAACAGGAAGTTTTCCTCTTCCATGTGCAGTTCAAAGCTATCCAATACAGAGGCTAATTTAGTTTGTCTGCTCCTCAACATAGGCTCTGCTACCTACTTAAATGGATTTTGCCAAGTCACACCAAGTGGGTGCCTTACCCTATATGTATGGCTGGGTTAAAGTTGTAGGTCTGGAAGCTCCTACTAAATTTGGAAGTGCTGTTCAGATTACATCCTCCAGCTGCTGGAGAGATTTTCTTACAAACAGTTGGCTACTCAAATACCTCATGCCTCCCTGGAAACTGCCTCCATCTCAGCTTTCAAGTTCAGCCAGCCTTACCTCAGCCACTGCTGTATTTGTTTCATACCATCTATATCCCACAGCGCTCCTAGCAATTGATAAATTATGGCTCCATTGAGACTATTGGGTTAAACACCAAGAAAGTAAGAATGATGACAGTAATACTTGTCATTTGTGTGGAGATATGGCAACACAAGACTCTCTCTCAAACATATGTTATCTTGGAGGAATCATTCCAAGGGATAGGCTTTCTAAGAAACAGTTATGACTTTTGAATACATGACAGGCATGACCTTGACACAACCTGCTTTGGCCAAACACTGGGCTTCAGCCTGGTCTTGTACCACCACAAATCAGTCTATTTGAAGTGCAGTCAGACTGGTATCTCTACTGACATGACAAGGTTGTAGCACACACCAGCCTGAGAAAGAAAGGAAAAAAAAACAACACCACAAAACTAAAACCCAGGATGTAGAGCACTTTCTTCTGAGGACTTAAAAATTCAGAAATATTTTTACAGGAAAATGTCTATGTTCCACTTGTACACAAAAGCCAATACAATGCCTAGGATGATTAAAATACATAATTGAAATGAGAGCACTGATGTCTTTACATTATACTGAAATTCCTCTTTTATCTTGGTATTGGAAAATGCAAGGAAAAGCAGAGGATAATACAGGCTTTCTACTAACTATTCTAGGCACAAGAGTTGTTTTTTCCTCCTGATTTCACAGCCTCATGCTGCAGGGTTTTGTGCCACCCTTTCCCAGCCTTCACACCATCCTCTAAGCTAGATCTTGGACCAATGTGATGTCAAATTACCAAATTACACTGACTTTTGATTTTTTTTTCTTATTTAATTAAATACTGTGGTGCTGGAGAAATCGGATCAAAGGCGGCACATGTTTCCAAAGACTGAGACATATGTCAAGGGATATCTGTCTCTAAAGGCCCTTTTCTCAGCATGGCACTGAACAGCACTAATTATGTTACAGATAAAGCTGCATTCACTGAATTAATTGAAAAACAATCAAAATGTCCACAGTATATGCAGTCCACAGGGGCGTTCACTGTTGGGAAGAGAGGAAGCCTACATCTAGGAATGAGACCTCTCACAGGACTACTCTTCTTTCTTCTTGGGATAGTCTATATACAGGGAACCATTGACCTGGCCATTCTCATAGTCCAGCTGCAGCAAAGACACTAAATGGGTTTCCAGAAAGGCAGCTACAGATGCAGACATCATGTGGTTTCAGGTACAGCCTGTCTCATAATCTAGATCACCAGGATGACCTTCTGCTCTACAACAGGCCTCTGTATTTCTCATGCTAGTCATAATTAAGAAAATAATAATAAATAATTAATAATAATAAATAATAATAAATAAGAAAATTCTGTTACACAGCTCAGATACAATTACAATTGTACTCAAAACTAATTCAAAATTATCTAAATATAATGGTAAAATTTCTCTTATGTGATTGAATAATTAGTGTAGTACAACTCCAGCAGGGCAAACATCAGGAATATTTCATAGAATCATAGAATTACAGAATCATAGAATCAGTCAGGGTTGGAAGGGACCACAAGGATCATCTAGTTCCAACCCCCTGCCATGGGGGGGGTTATTCAGAAACTGGTACTTTAAAATTATATTGCTCATTCATATGACACATATCACAGAAAGATCCACTATAAAAAGCACATATAGAGGAATTGAGCTGAGAATCATTAAAAGTATATTTTTAAATATGTATGTATATATGTAATAATTTTCACTCTAATTTGTTTTAATCTGTTCATGCTTCTTATAAAATGTTACACAAAATTTTAATGATAGCATTGTAAGCATTGTGTTTTTTTTAATATGTGCATTTCAGCAAGTGACACTTGCATGTATGAAGTTAGTGAGTTAAAATGTTAGATTGATGCTAGAACTGAGCAGTCATTTATTTGGGGAAAAAAAGTTTTCCTGTCTGTACATTTTCTGTGGAAAGCTTTTTTCTTTTCTTCAGTGTATTCATTATTCAACACATCAGTTGAACAACGCAGACTTCTCTGCTTTTGAATCATTCACAGTCTGTTAGTTCCAATTATTTAACATTTCAAATTTGAACTCCAGTTCTTCCTTTTTATTGGACAGAGTTTACCTGAACTGATGCTGTTCTCCATTAGAAAAAATGTGACCAGATGAAGATGGAGTAAGTTTTGTTTACAGCATGAGCAATTCATGTCTGTACTTAACAGGAAGAAATTTCTTAGCTATGATACAACATGAATGTGAGCACAAACTGAGTGTCTTCTTAGGGTAATTCTGAAGAAACACACCCATCTGATAAAGACCAATATTCTACATTTTTTGAAATTCATTTAGCACGTGCTACATACTTTTGCCAAGCCTACGCAGTTATGGTCACTTCTAGAAAGACAACTTTATAATAACAATAGTAAAAAACTCTGAAGAAGAACTTCTTGTAAGTTATGCTATGCTTCAGTTATATGCCCAGCTGTTACAGGGATGGAGTTATGGACCTGGAAAACATAGCTCCCAGAAGAGCTGTGCAAATGAGTTGCTACCTGTTCTTCCCCATCTTAATGGCAGCCTGAATGATGCAGCATTACCAGGACTTTTGGTTAGTGCCCTGTAATTCTCTGCTCCTGTGAGGCTTAGGAAAGCAAGGCTGACAGAAGCCTTCAGTCCTCTGAGGCCAGATAATATAAAAATTGAAATATTTATACAGTGGAGAGAGCAAGAGGAAGAGATAACAGTCAGTACTAAATAAGAAAACAAAACCCAAAAAACAACCAGTTGAAAGCAACTTCATAGGGAGTAAGAAGTGCCCTAGAGTGGTCATTAGCCACACTGCTGAGAATGAGATACATCAAAAAAGAGGAATATTTGCTGCAGATATTATGAGGTGGGAAGGATTGGGGAAGGCTATTATTTTTGAAAGTATTTAATGAACTGGCAGGTAGCCCTGTGGTCAGGACATAAGAAATGCAAGTCCCATTTCTGTGGCAGACTTCCTGTGTGGCTTCAGAGAAGTCAGTGTGGGTGTCTGAGATCATCAGTGGGAGCCAGGTAAATCTGGCACAGGGGGCACCAGGGAGGTCAGTATTAAAGAAGCTGTTGCTTCCTCTTGCATAAGCCATACAAAATGGGCAAAAACATTTGCTTTTTTTTTCACAGTAAAAGCTGCACTGGAGGAGATATGCACATTTGGGAAGGGAGCACATTCCACAGTGGAGCTCTTTGTAATACAAACAATACAAGACCATCCCTAGGAATTCATTATTCAAGAGGACCAACTCAACCAGTATTCAAGAGGACAAGGCTGCCTGTGAAGGTAGCAGAAGGTGTAGTGAAATAACAGAGGGCCTTTCTTGGCAGCTGGGTGGTAAGGCAATTTACTGAAAGCACAGCAGAAGAGTGGCTTCTAGTCAATGTTCAGTGGCCTAAAACTGACACAACAGTCAGTACTGCCCTCCTGTGTTTCTGTGGACATTTTAGGGACTTAGTTGCTCCATTTCTCCTTCATCAAAACAGTGGATTAATATTCAAGTGCAATAGAGATGTTCAGCAGAAAGACAGGTTTCAGGTTTGCTGTCCTGGACTGCTGTATCTCAAATGACTCTTCTAATTTTTTATGCAAAAGACATTCAGTAGGCAGTGCCAAAACAGGGCTTTGACTCACTGACTACAACTTCACCCATGTCCTAGACAGCTGCATGAGTTGACAGACTTTGTAATATCTCTGTAATGCTTGTCTAAATTTTAAAACACAGAAGTATATATTTTTAATATTTTCTTAAAACAAAACTCTAGTAAAAATATAATTTCTATTCCCCTCTTAAAAATTCCTCCCAACAGTTCAAACTTATAGCTAGCACAAGGACTACTAATACAAAAGAAACACATCACATGAGAACAGAATAATTCCAGAGATAAACTGATGCTGGAAAAGTGTTTCCTCTTGTAACTGAAGTATTTACTTCAAATTAGAAATGGGAGAGTTCTTGGAGAGGGCAAGAGGAGAGGAATGAAAATGAAACAACTTAGTGAAAAAATATGTATGAATGGCAGCTGGAATCACTATAATTTACTCATTCAGATTTTTTCTACCATGAACATTGTTATGAGGACAAAAAGTGAGGCTGGTAACTACGATTAAAAAGAACCAAAATACTCCTCACAGAGTTCCCCCTGTCAAAGCTGGCAAGTGAGTAAGATTTTGCACAACCAATTCTGTTCAGCTTCACTCAGTTTGTTAAGCAAATTACAAAAGACAAATCAGATAATGTATAAGGAAGCTCTGGTTACATGGTTAAAGGGAAAGCTTGGCATACCAAGTAAGCAACATGTTTCTATATACCCACTGAGTCGTTACATCTACAGAATTACATTTTATGCAGCACTACCTCTTTCCATAGAAAGCAGAACTCTCCTGCTGGCAGATCAAGATCTGGGCTGTTTCATTGTAGTAATAAGTGTCTAGAATTCCTGACAGTAGTATGAACTTTCCTGCTTCCTATAAGAAAATGAACAAACAAAATCTTTAAAAATATAGTCATGATATTTTAATCAACTGTTTTGACATACCTATAAAAAAGGGTTGAGCAGTCCATTCAAAATAAGTCTACTGAGACCCAGTTGTTCGCAAAAGCTTTCGCTTCCAATTTACCATAACAATAAAAAACTTTATTTTAGAAATACAGGCTTTCAAATCATTGCCTGAATCACAACACAAGACTGAGAGCCACTGGACTGTCATTGTTTAGCTTGCACCAGTATTCCCAAGTCCAGTCACGGCCTCTGCTGTGACAAGCCGTTCAGTGAACACACACGAAGCGGAGTTATCTGCCCCAAAAAGCTTACTACTGTAACCGCGGGCAAGCTCTGTGAGGGAGTAAGGGAATGTGAGATGAAGAGAGGACAAGCACAGAAATGCCTCTGGCTGGTAGTGAATGTCTGCCTTCCACTTTTAGGATGGCCTGGGACTGCTTGTGCAGCAGGGACTTACTGCGCCCGAAGATACGAAGCGCCTCAATGGGGCCGGCTGGCAGCCAGCGCAGCGCCAGAACACCCACCCTGGAGGAGCTGCGGCGCCTGCTCTGGACACGCACACTGCCCATGGGCCATGCGGATGAAGTCTGGCCAAACCTTTACGTGGGAGACCTGTAAGAGAGGGAAGGGTTAAAGGCACTAATGTAACTCTTAGCCCCCATCCTACTTCCTCCAAATGTTCCATTCTTAATTTAAAAACAGAGAGCTAGGCCCTAATTTGGGGACCCCTCACAGGACATCTAAGTGTTGAGCAAGGCTGAACTGTGCATAGGATGCTGTAGGATAGAGAAAAGGCATCTTAAATATCTGACAAGAATATTCCCCCTCCTGATTTCTCTTCCTGCATTAGTACAGGTTTCCCACACTGAAAGAGCCTGGTGGGGCCATGGCTTCAGTCCTGCAGGCAGTTATGCCAGAGCTAGGTAAAGCGGAATCAACTGCCTTTTCTCCTCACATTGCTAGATAGCATCAGTCCCCTGGACTGACAGATACTCAGCAGAAGTGACTTGGTGAGAAAGCAAACCAGATATCACCACCACTTTTTATTTTTCATCAGCTGATAAGAACAACCTAAACTGATGTTTGGAAGAAAAGTGCAAGAAGTTCAAAATGCAGTCTGCTACCAGTTAATTCTCTGTCTTGAAGCATTTAGGTGGACACTTCGGATCTGTTCAACCTGTCAGAAAAGAGCTGCTACAACTTTATGCAGTTTTAACAAACTGCACCACCAGCAGCATGTTGTGCCCCATATTGCAGTGCAGCAGGTGAATGTAACCCACAGTCCTTCTTCTAGGCACATCGCTCGTGACAAAGTGCAGCTGAGCCAAATGGGCATCTCCCATGTAGTGGATGCTGCTGCTGGGCGATTTCACATTGACACCGGACCCAAGTTCTACAAAGACTTGTCTGTGGATTACTATGGAGTAGAAGCAAAGGACAACCCAAACTTTGATCTCAGCATTTACTTCTACCCAGTTGCTCAATACATAAAAGCAGCACTGAGTTCCCCAAGAGGTAACAGACCATCTGTGCATGTTGTATATTTTCTGTGTAGGAGCAAAGTAAGGCAAGTTATCAAATAGTATATGGCATATACCAACCTTCTACAGAGGTTGCAGGAGCATGCCTACCTCCTGAAACAGCACCAAGCAGCACCATGCCTACCTCCTAAAACAGGGAAGGATGAACTGAACAGGCTTTCAAAAGGATTTTTCCTATGCCTAGTGCTATTCATTAGCAAAAGACAAAATAGCAAGCATTCTTTATTACCTACAGGGACACAGCGACCTGGGAGGTGGCACACATGTTTGACCTTTTCAAATTACTGATAGAGTTTAAAACAAAAGCGGGGATAAAGTAAAAAGACAAGGGAAAGCATCATATTTGAGTAAGAAGAATCAACTATAATGCCACAATCTGTGCAAGTCCTACAAACACAGGATAGGGAAGAGCTTGCTGAGAAGCAGTTCTGTAGAAGAGAGCCTAAGCAACACCACCAGCCAGGAGATAATGTCATGCTGTTGCTAGGAGGAGTATAACCATGACATTGGAAGATAATCACTAAAATCTTTGAACTCACTAAACACAAACCAGGTACAATGCCAGGAGCCTGGGGCTTGTGGGGGATCATTAAGGACAAACCTTTACAAAACCAAGACTCCACTGTGTCACAAAACCCACTCAAAATGCCCACTCAAAAGTGGGCATTTATTAAGAGAACATTCGTACGCTCAACAAATTGTTTTGCTTGCATCATGGTGAGCTTTAACACCAATGAGTGTCCTAAAATACTAACTACCCAGCCTAATTATATACAGCTAGCAGATCTGATCCACATGATACAAACTATGAAAAGGGGAAACAGTAACTGAAAATAGTGTGCCTCATAGTAAATAGTAAATGCTAGATACCTCAGCATTTACTTCTGTTTGGAGAGTTTGATCCATCCTGTTAGGAAGAATTTGTCTTTGTGCAACCACTAACATATTTGGGGAATCTAGATCTGCACTTATTTCTACTACAGCCCATGCTACTTACAATTGAAGTCATTACTGATGATGCTCCAGAGAAAGGCAAGATCCATGCATGTGTACAAAAAACCCCCAAAGTTCCAAATCAACTGCCAAAAGAAAAAAAATGTCAGGTGAATCATGATGGCTATAAAAGCAAACAAACCCAGTGCTTTACAAGATCACAGAACTGCAGAATCACAGAATGGTAGGGGTTGGAAGGGATCTCTGGAGATCATCTAGACAGCTCCCCTGTTAACAGAGGTACACCTAGAGCAGGGTTGCACAGGAATGTGTCCAGGTAGATTTTGAAAATCTCCAGAGAAGGAGACACCACAACCTCTCTGGGCAGCTTGTTCTAGTTCTCCATCACCCTCAAAGTAAAGAAGATTCTCTTTAAGTTCAAATGAAACCTCCTGTGTTCCAGTTTGCAACCTTTTCCCCTTGCCCTATCACTGGGTACCACTGAGAAGAGCCCAGCCCCACCCTTGTGATCTCCACCCCTTAGGTATTTATAAGCACTGATAAATCCCCTCTCAGTCTTCTCTTCTCCAGGCTAAAGAGCTCCAGGTCTCTCAGCCTCTCCTTGTAAGACAGATGCTCCAGTCCCCTAATCATCTTTGTGGCTCTCCATTGGACTCATTTCAGTAGTTCCCTGTCTTGCTTTAACTGGGGAGCTCAGAACTGGACACAATAGTTCAGGTGTGGCCTCACCAGGGCAAAGCATGGGGGTAGGAGAACCTCTCTTGACCTGCTGGCCATGCTCTTTTTAATGTACCCCAGGATACCACTGGCCTTCTTGGACATAAAGGCACATTGCTGGCTCAAGGTGAATTTGTCCACCAGAACTCTCAGGTCCTTTTCCACAGGGCTGCTTTTCCAGTAGGTCAACCCCTAGACCTGTACTGGTGCATGAGATTATTCTTCCCCAGGTGCAGGACTCCATACTTGCCTTTGCTGAACTTCATGAGGTTCCCCTCAGCCCAACTCTCCAGCTTGTTCATGTCAATGCATGCCAAATACTGGAAGTTATGAATGCAGAACAAGTTAGATCTCAAGGCAAACACAACAAACTCAGTGTACAGAGTGTGTATTTACCCCCACTCCCATGCTATTATATACTGCTTACTGAACTCCATATGGAAACAGGGTTCTGGGAATAGCGATGAGGTGAAATTCAGTCATATGCAGTCCAGCTGTTGCTGACATTCATAATTTTAAGGGAAGTGCAACAGTTTAGGAAATATATAAACAAGACGTTCTGGAAGCATAATTTCCTAAGAAATTTAGCAGTTAAATATCCATGATCTGTGCAGAGATGAGACAAGGGAGGGAGTTATTATTCACATCATTTAGAAGAGAAAAAACAGCATTTATTATAGGCAGTGATGCTCAACAAAAAATTATATCTGTTCTTATTAAGTTCAGGATGTAAAAAAGTACCTCTGACTGAAAAGTCATTTAGGGTTGCTGCTTAACTACTACAAGTGAATTCAACATCTTTTTTTAAATGAAATTGAATACTTCTTTCCACCTGGGAGGATAAAAGTTAAAATTATATGAATCACAAACATATTTAAAACTATGAATCAAATATTGATTAAGTAAGAACTGTTACTCCCATCATGCTGAACAAAAATTATGATGCTTTACACCAGAAGTCCAGAAAACAGTGTGGACAGATTTATTCCAGATTTTTGGCTGAACCAACTTTGTTGGCTGAACCAACTTTGTCTTTGGTCATGTAAGGAATTTATTATTAAGCCATTTGCTTCAAACCCAGAGTATGAGCAAGAGGTAGCAGGAGAGTGTGCACTTACATGCTCCTAATTGGGATCTATTCCTCTCACAGTGGTTAATGGCTGCCTCACACCCTTGAATTACATCCTTCATCATCTTTGACATATAGATTAAAATATACATGCACTACTACTGCAGCCATGCCATACAGATGTTATTTTATGAACCTTGCTTTCTTAGCTGCCTTTGCTTCAGCATAGCCCTGCTATTCCTTTGCCCATGTGTGGGAAGGGTCAGCCAAGAGCAAGCGGATGCACAATCTGCCCCCTCCTCTGCAAGTCAAAACACGGTGTCATGGAATTGCTGGCCTCCTCCCTAATGTTCAAGGAGTAACACCTTGAATATCAGCCTTGCTGCCTGGCATGGCCATCTTTACAATTTGCATTTTTCAGCTAAACCCAAGTGTAAATCAACAGAGTTTGGTAAAGTCTAGCAGAAGAGGGAGGCAAAGAGAACTCAAGGGCACAGATGAAAGCATGCCATGAAAACTGCTAAACCAACACCTGCAGAGAGAAAAATTCCCAAGCAAAGAGCTTCTCCTTTTATTAACCTCCAAACATGCTTAAAACAGGCAGGTTAAAAATCATCCATTAGCTTCCTGAAATGGCAAGCCTTCTCAAGGGCATTTCCATTCTTTTGCTTCACTAGAGCAAACGAAAAAGCTAGACTCCCTCTCCTGCCTTCTGGTGGTGGTGGATATTGAAGAAGCTTGATTTAGGAAAAAAGGTCCTCTCTCTTTACTGTGCCATAGGTGCATTATACACATCAGTTTGACCTCCCACTCCCCAGCAGATGAGAGCCCATACCTGTTCCAGGAAGTGTGGGAAGAAGGAACACACCACCAGTTAAAGCTCTCTGTAGGCTTTTTGCTGTTTTCAGTTGTGACAAAATAGACACTTGATTAATCAAGAAACAGTCAATTGATTCTGCACCTGGGTATAGGACAGTAGCTAAACGCAACAGGAGATGAGAAAACCATCATGGAGTGGGAAGAGCCCCTGGGCCCACTAGCCCAGCTGAGCTCTCCTCCTGGTGAGTAGCATAATTCTACTGGATTCAATGGAGCAAGGGCAGCTGGGATGTACACTCCAGGTGGCAGATCTGCAGCCTGGTCTTAAGCCAAACTGAATCCATCCTGCAAGAAAGCAAGGGCTAGTTCAGGACATTTAGCTCAGTTAATGATGAATAGCAAAAGGACAATAAGATATTATGTGATTTAGTGACTGATTTGTTCAACAACATTGAATTTCCCAACTTGAATTTGGCCAAAAAAATTGAATGTGTGAGCTTTGTCCTAGTGCAAACTCTTTGATGTCAGTAGAGTTACAGCAGGCATGAGCTGGATATAATATCCATAATCTGTTGTTAAAAACTAAGTGTTATTGTTCTGCACAAATCCCAGCCAGATGACAGTTATTGTCTGCCTCTGCAAAAAGTAGCTTGAGATGTGCGGTGCAACATTTCAAATAAGGATTGCAAGATTTAATAATGCCAGAAGCTAAGTGCCCCCACTTCTCCCCAGTTAATCCCATTATTCCTAAGGGATCCTGTTACACGCTCAGAGAGAAGGTTGCAACATGGCCCTCTAATGTGGGATCAGGCCAGCTTCTCTGCGCGCTTTATGTTAAAAACAAACAGGATGAAAGAGAGTTGGAGGATGTCAGCTCGTGGCATGTGGTACAGAAGACCTGGTTATGACCTTGCCCACCCTATGTCAGGAGTGTGCACTGCAACTGCCTCTGAAAATTCTGTTTTGCCAGGCTGGGGTCCAGCAGCCACACAGGAATCTGAGCCTTGGTGCTGGGACAGTGCATCTCAGCTGCCTCCTGTGAGAGACTGATGCAACTGATGCTGTTGTCAAGCCCACTAGTCAAATACAGTATATCATGGTGGATTCAGAGTGTCACTTAACGCTTTTACAGCTACCTCTAAGACACAAGGGTCTGAGCCTGTAAACAGAACCAAACAGCAACACAGCTTTTGTTTCCTGACTCAAGTTTAACATTCAATTAATTTGTTTGCTACAAATAATCACATAGTAAATTCAATCTGATTTCATCAAAGCAATTTTACATTAATTAAATCATTTCACATGACTGACTTATCTGCAACAAACAGTCATTTTATTGCCAGCATACCGGCATTTCTCATAGCCTCTGAGTGATGAAACACAGGCTAACAACGTGGAACAGACATTGCACACGTAAAAGAGGTAAGGTACCTGCATCCTCCTGCAGACAAGTGTATTAGAGAGCCATTCAGATTAGGTCCAAGATCAGTAGTAGCTGGGACTTCCTTCTAAACCTAGTTACTGATCTAGAAGGACTCTTTTGAAGTGCAGATAAGCCAGAGAAGCAGCAACGAAAATTCAATGTATTCTTACTATCTACCTCCACCCCTCAGAAAGAGTTTGATATAAGATGATACAGAGCCCGCCTGTAGAAATGCCAGACACCTAGAATTTGTTTTGCTTTCTGTGCCCCCAACAAAGCCACATCAGGCAACATTTAATAGCAGCATCCATACCTGTGCTTAACTCAATCTTCACTTCCAGAGTGCGGGTGGGGCTGAACATTCTCCAAGGCAGAAGGCTCCATCTAGGTAGCAAAAAAAACAGATCCAAGAACAGTTTTACAGAAATTAGGTTCAGAACAGCAAGTCTCCTGTCCCTCATCCAATATCTGGCTAAATTCAGATGGATTTTCAAAATATTTAGTGATTCCAAACGAAATCCAAACACAAGGCCGTCTGATTTTGTTTGGTTGATTTCACCCTTTCCCAGTGAAGTTCAAATAATAAACGTAAGATCTTTTAATTTTACAGTGTTAGTAGCCTAGTATAGAAAAAAAAAAAAAGGCAGTTATGGTTCCAAGAAAACTTTTAGGCTTCTGTTACCTAGGGTGTGTGTTAGGGTGACTGCATGGATTTCACCAGTTCTTGCCACTATGTTGCAGTTATGCCTACTGCAAACTACTGCAGCACGAATTTTCCAAAGACAGGTTGGCCTTTGCCTTACTTGCAGTATAAAAAATTGTAAAGATAAATTCATGGTAAAGAGAAATTGTGCCCCTGACTCCTCTGAAAATCTCAGACGTCGGTTATTTGGACCTGGAGTGCCTTCACTGGGGAAGAAAATACAACATATATAACCCACAAGGTTGGTGTGAAGGATAACGATAATGCAAGCACACTGAAAACAAAAGGGGTGCACAGCATTTCTCTATATTCCCATAAAAAGTAGGGCTTCACTTCCAAGAATCCCCATGGAATTAATGGAATTGACAGATAATGTAATTTAACTGGAATAATGTCATCAGCGTCTCAGTAAATTCTGTGAATATGTTATTTGAATGAGAAAACACAAGTAGATATCACTTGATCTTTTAATTCTGCAAATCTGACATTATGTTGGAAAAACCTCTTCCTTCCCCCAAAGGTTTTGATGCCCAGTCCAAGCCTGCTGTCACTAGGGCTATTTTCACCTCTTCCTTTACTTGTACTGAAGACATGCCTAGCTCAGAAATCTGGGCTGAGCTCGGATTTCTCATGCCAGGATAATGAAAGGTGG
This sequence comes from Indicator indicator, assembly GCF_027791375.1. Lineage (NCBI taxonomy): Eukaryota > Metazoa > Chordata > Aves > Piciformes > Indicatoridae > Indicator > Indicator indicator. The sequence continues at coordinate 20,343,044 of NC_072016.1, read as the reverse complement.
CTGTGTCACATTATGGAATTCAACACCTCTCAACTTGCTGGCCAAAGCAGGTCTTTACAACACATGGTCATGCTCTCTGAGCATGTGGCTATGCCATCATCATTAGTCAGAACTGTATGGTTGCTAAATAAGTACTCTGTCACAAACAAAAGGGGATTCAAGATGAAAAGCTGTTCACAAAGTACCCAAAATTAACACCCAGGGAGCTGAGGGCAATCAGTCTGAGGTTTTTGGCTGGATCTCGGTTCATCATGCAACAAGGATATTTTTATCTGGCTCCCTAGTAATAGAGAAACTAAGATGCTTGTAAGCACAAATAAAACAAAAGGCCTGCCCTTTCTACCCCTCCTTACATTTTACAGAGAAGCAGCATCTGAGATATTTAATTCTCTCTGCAAAGGAGAAAAAAAAAAAACAGTCAACAACTTTTTTAGCTGTCTTTATCCCCTTGATGGGAGACAAAGTTCTCCATGAGGTGGTCAAGAAGTTCAAATCTGATTATAATCACTGTTTACTTCAATAATGCCCAATTGCTGAGCCATGGTCTCTGTGAAAAGACTAGACCTCACTGAAATTTTCCAGGCTTGGTTATAACTGAGTAGAACAAGAGAACTTTTGTGGATTTTTTTTCTCCAATATGAAATTTCTTATTGATTCATACCATGAAAAGTGTGAAAGTTGAAGTATCTTATAATATTCTCAAGATGCAAGCTTTCAAGTTCCAGAATGAGCTCTTCACATCCAGAGAGAAAGTCCTACAAACCTGATTTTTTTTAATCTCAAAGCAATCCTTTTGAAAAAAAATTCCTTTCATTTCACATAATTTAAAAGAATATTATCTCCTTCCAGCATGGGTCAAAGACTCACATTAAAAACCCAGGAAGCAGTCATGATACAGCAATTGCATTTCTCAGCACCACTTCCATCTCTGCTCCAGCATGATAAACCCCAGCATTTGGGCTCCTGGATAACTGCATCTGTCTCTCCTTCTCCCAGGCAAAGTGCTAGTTCACTGTGCAATGGGAATCAGTCGATCTGCGGCGCTTGTCCTTGCTTTCTTGATGATCTGTGAAAACATGACCCTCGCTGATGCGATTCAGACTGTGCGTTCACACAGAGGGATTTGCCCCAACTCTGGCTTCCTCAAGCAGCTATGGGAGTTGGACCTCCAGTTAGGAAGAGGTAAAGGCAGAGGAGCAGAGGCCTGCTAGTGCCAAGGAGGCATTCCTGGCAGCAGACCAAGAGATGCTGCCCTCACTGAAGACAGTGCAAGGATGCTGTCAGGACTGCTTTGTAGCTTAACTGAGAAACTCCTTGGGAAATGGCTGAGCACAAGCAAGCTGGTGGAGTTGAATGTGTATTTTTTGGATCGCACCACTAATTGGAAAGAAAATGAAATAAAGACAGATTCAAACTGGCAGTTTTGTCCACCTGGGCCTGTTTATTTAACTACCTGTTGGAGAGGGCATAGGGAGCAGTTTGATTTTCATGCAGGATTAAAAGGCAGAAGCACAGTCAACTTGAAAAAGCCTTTTTACTTGCTTATAATTGTATTTATATGGCAAGAGGGAAAATGGCTAAACTAGTAAAAAGAAAAAGAAAGCATGAGGTTTTTTTAAGTAAATCTTTAACATTTCACATCCAGCTGGCATAGGGTGAGACTTCAAGTTTTGCAAGCTGACATGCTCCTTTAGTCTGACATTGTGACACCAGTCATAATCCAACTCAGACCTTGGGCTCCCTCTATTATAAGCTACAGAGGCTCTTGCTGGGACCTTCTCAAGTCCTTTTAGGTTGACATGTATGGCAAACACTCAGAACTTAAAACAGACCATGAAATCCTGAGGATCTGATACTGGAGGTCCGAGCTAGATGCTGTACCCTAGGGCATGGCTACTGACTGCCTCACTGCTGGTCAGAGGGAAGGGAGGTGTAAAGCAATGGGGACACTCAGAGCACACTTGCCTGTTGGTGCACTTCAGAGCAGCAGCAGTACCAACCAGAAATAACCTCCTCTTGGATTGCAACATCCCAAATTACATTTCCCAAATTTCCCTGTTTTAATGGAAAACTGGAATCCAGTGTCACTGCATCAGAGCAAAAATGAGCAGTCCCTCTAACAAATCCAAAGTAGCAGCTCTGCATTTTGATTACTCTTTTACACCCAATTGGCCACATTTAATTTTGTGAAGAACTCACAGCAGATATTTGCTTCAGTGCAGTTACAGCCACATACAGAAGAACATTGGCAAATGCAAACAATATAGAATTTCCACTCGATGGCAGATTAATTTGGTGTGATGTTTTCCCTTGAGAGGTCTTAAAGGCTTGCAGTTCTGAAAGTACCCTGCAGTTTGTATTTATAGCACTATGGATGTGGAAGAGAAAGAGAGAAGCATATACTCATTCTGAACTGAAGTTTCTTTTACCTCCATACATTAAAAAAAAAAAAAAAAGCATATCACACTCCCATTACATTTCTCGTAATTCAGTATGGAAACATGATTTCCCTGCACTCTATAGAGAAATTCAGGTGGTGTTTCAACTTCTATAAACACAGTAAACAGAACAGAAGCAATGCTTCAGCCTAACTTCATTTCAGGTGACAGAGAAAGGGGTCTTCCTTCCAGAAAGAGTCCCATCCTTTGAGACTGAAGTAAGCAGCCAGAACAGATGTCATAGCTAATGATGGAAAAAACAGTGAAGTTACAGCTTTCACAGGCCTCTTACTGGCTGCCACAGCAAGGAGATTAGATTTCAGTGAGTGTGGTGACTGAACTACTCCTGGCACTTGGGTCTCCTCCACCTTGGTCTGTCTGGAAATCCTTTTTTTTTATTGCCAACTACGCTGAAGCTGTCTCGTGAGTAAGGGTTTTCAGTTGCCTTACTAACCACTCCCTTCAAGTGTCTGTAACTCAGCCTATGCCAAACCAAACCGCACAAAAGCACAAGGGATGTATGAAACACAACAGCCCAAAATCTCCATGCATTGAGCCCATCAGGACAGGTCATAATTTCCAGCGAGTTGCATGTCTGGAAACATCTGTGGTTGCAGGGCAGAATTTAAAGTGAACAACTTCTCAGACTGACTGAACCTAAGTTTGCCCCAGCTGAGGCCTGTTGGCCATTGCAGGACACCACAGATTCCCCTGCCTGGTGTGATCTGCAGCTGGGAACAGTAAGTGAAGGTGCAGCCCACCAGAAAGCCAGGGCTCTGGCAAAACAGGGCTGCTGGCTGGATGTCACCATTACAGGTGTATAGTGGAAGCTTCCTCTTCAACCTGGAATAAAACAACCAAACAGTGAAGAACAAGGGATCAAAAACACTGACCCAAAGACCAAAAAAAGTAGCTACCCAACATCAGGACAAAAAGACTCCATTTCTAGAAGATCCTGAGCTGGTTCCAATGCTTTGCATTTCTGTGAAGTTCAGACAGTAGGAGGCACGTCACTTCATCTCAATGCAATTTCTCCACCCTTCAGCAGATGACAGTACCTGAACCCACTATTACCATCCCTCTGCAGAAGGGCTGCAGCATCACAGAGGTGGCCTGGCAGGGACACAGGTACCCACGTGTCACACACCAAGGTTGTTTATTGCCCCTGCACTTAGATAAGAAAAAGTCTCGTAAAGTTTTTGCTGTAATCTAGACAAAGACAATTGAAACAATATTAGTGGTAGCTCTAGGTACAACTTGTGCCAGAATCACACAATGATCTGCATTGGAAGGGACCTCCAAAGGTCATCTAGTCCAACCCCCTCTGCAGTAAGCAGGGGCATCCCTCAACTAGATAAGGTTGCCCAGAGCCCTGTTGAACCTCACCTTGAATATCTCTAGGGATGGGGCCTCAACCACCTCCCTGGGGAACCTGTTCCAGTGGAATGTTCCTAACATTCAATCTAAATCTACTCTTTTCTAGTTAGAAGCCATTGCCTCTCATCCTATCACTGCAGACCTTTGTAAACAGTCTCTCTCCATCCTTCTTGTAAGCCCCTTTCAGGTACTGGAAGGCTGATACTAGGTCTCCTCGGAGCCTTCTGTCCTCCAGGCTGAACAAACCCAGCTCCCTCAGCCTGTCATGTTCATAGCAGAGGTGTTCCAATCCCCTGATCATTTTCATGGCCCACCTCTAACCCACTCCCCATAAGATCCATGGCCTTTCTGTATTGAGGGCTCCAGACCCGGATGCAGTACTCCAGGTGAGGTTTTGCAGTTTCAAGATCCATAGTTGCCAACGCTTTGCAAGCTGCCAGCTCAGGCTGAGAACAAGAAATAGCTTCTTTCTGCTGTAGCCCTCCTTGCTAACAAGGCATTTGGTCCTGGTGTACAGCTGTCAATTTTGCTGCTGCTGAGTCAGACAGAAGAAGCCCCACTTATCCCCCTGCAGGCATAGTGCCTGGTAGCACCTCTGCAGTGCCAGCTATAATCACACTTGGCCAGTGACCTATCTAAATATTACCTGCCAAAAGCAATGTCAGTTTAAACTGCAGGCAGGGTGGAAGTGATCAGAATGGCAGATTCAGACATGTTAATGGACAGAGCAGAGTTGATGCTACCATCTTTTCCATGCTTACTTCTTACCCAGTACAAAGCATTCTGGCGCTTATGAAGGAGCACTCTAGCACTGTGGTGGAGCTGGTGTACTTCTCACACAGCAAGCCTATAAATAAGGATAGGTCTCTTAGCTCCTTTTCACACACAAGGCACCTGGAATTTGCCTGAGCTGCAGCAGGATGTTTAGGGAAAAGCACAATGGAATTGCTCTCCAGCCTCAAAAATTGGAACAAAAGCATCAGAAAGATTTTCTCATGGAAGATATCTTGTCTACACCAGCTTTTCCTCCCTTTCTTTCTTTCAGAAACAATAAATACAGAGAATATATTGTTGCAGGCATGTCTCCACTGTGTTATTTATCCTTTGGATTTGCACTTAGGGTTTTATTCATAAAAGGAAAATGGGACCATAATGCTGTACTGTAAGGAACCAGTGGAAGAGAGGACTGACATTTTCAACCAGTTGCATGGAAGGAGGTAATGCCAAGGACAGGTTTCTGATGGAAAGAAATGTCAGCCAGGATATTGCCTAAGTACATACCATGTATAGTGGCAACAGCTGAGAGCATCAGCCTTGACTCATCAATTCATTCCTCCTTGCGCAGGCAGTTTTGGGGTTGTTGCAACAAGCATGACCCTCCTATGGTACTGTCTTAATTCACTGGGTTTGCTCTTTTTCTCTTACAAACCAAGCAAACACAAACAAACAAACAAAGCCCCATAGCCCCACTGCATCTGAACTGGAACTAGAATAGATCACAAAGCTGAAAAACTAAGCATGACTATGAATAGATTGTCAGGGTTGAGTTCCAAGCTACAGCACGAGCCACAGTTGACCACATTCCAGAGTAATATTTTTTGTTCATGGTCCTTAGTGTACATGAGTACTTTTCAGATGCAGTGTGCTAAGTAACACACAGCACCTGTAGGCAAGGATGGAGGCAAGCAGTCTTGCAGGGAGATCCCCTGGTTCTGCATTACACTGGCCTGTTCCACTTCAGTCAGTGGCTCCCACTTCTGCTTTAATTTGAGCACTGCTCACAAAGAACAGGTGACTTTCTTCTGCATAACTCTCATGGCCTAGATCAGATCTGCCCAGCTCCTGCCAGGCTCTCCAGAATTGCAAAGCAAGTCCACTTGCCAGACATTCTCCTCCTTGCTGTGTTTTCCAGAAAATAAGGTTGTTACTGTGGAGAAGGGCTTCAGAATAGATGTGCTTTACAAATTTACTTCATAGTCTAAGGTTCAAAGTGTATATGCACCTCCTGAAGCCAAGTCAAACAAGAATCTAGGGCCTGTGGGCTTTCAACTGTTAAGTTTTCTTTAGGCTATAATTATTTTGCTTAGAAACTAGACTCTTAATCTGTTGCAGGAGGCTGCAGTTTAATAAAGTCAAACAGTTTGCTCTTTCCAGTGTACTATTTGTGGTGCGTACTGCTCCCCCTCACTGCTGCCTCGTGGCACCTCATCTGTTTATATACAGAAAGCACTCTCAGGAAGCACTCCTAAAAATATCCAGTGATATTGGCTGAAGATCTGGCTCTATTTCTCCTCTTCCTTCTTCTGCCTGTGTAACATCCTTCCATCATCTTTGGACTCAACAATTCTGGCTGCTCAGGCAACCCTATCCCCATTTCGCTCTCTAAAAAAAAAAAAAAAAAAAAAACAAACCCACCAAAACACAACATTAAAACCCCCTAAACAAAAAATTGTTCTTTTCCTTCTTCCTCTGCCAGCTGCCATCCTCCACCGTGTCACAGCACCAAATGCCATGTCCCATGTACAGTTTTCTTGCTTGATCACAAAATTACAGTAAAGCCCACATAATCTTTATCAAATCCTTGAGTACACCTACATGGCTCTGCTACTTTTCAGACAATAGGAGGGTGTCAAGTTGGGGCAAAAGGAGTACCAGAAAAGACTAATATCTTTCACTTTACTATATAAAGGGGCACTCAAAGACTGCAAAACAAGATACAGTACTATCTGCAAACTCACTTATGAAACCATTGTCAGGGAAGTTACTGTGCAGATAAAGCATCTCCCAATGGAAATGTCATTATAAATAAAAATATTTTCACAACTTTACAAATAGAAAATCTGCACAGAAAAAATCCAACAAGCTGACAAAAAATATCAGTTAATAAACTTTCAAAAGTAGGTTTGGGATTCAGTTCACACCTCTGATCTGTCTTTTTCCCAAGATGTGGACAGAGCCTCCCCTCACACAAAATGCCCCTAGTCGAGGGATAGGGTCTTCCAATTGCTGCAGTCTGATCCTGGTTGTTGCCAGTCACCTTCATGACCACAAAGATCTTCCAGTGCATTCAAGTAGGTACCCACCAGAGACTGAGATTCATACAGCACAAAGGACATTTGATCCTTCAGTCTGTCCACATATCACCAACTGACTTGAATGTTCCTCTTCTGTAGGTGTTCAGTAGACAGATCTTAAAGATGAAAGATCAACAACTTTGCCATTGTCATAGACAAGATCTACCTGCACAGAATCACAGAATGCCAGGTTGAAAGGGACCCCAAAGATCATCTGGTCCAACCTTTCTTAGTGATAATGTAGTTTAAATGAGATTACACATTTTCAGACCCAGCACCCTCTTAAAATGAGTTTTTAAACTGTTCAGTGTAAGCAAATCCACCACTACTTTTGGGAGATTATTCCAATGTCTAACTGCTCTCATTGTGAAAAAAATTTCTTCTGGATTCCAATTGGAATCTCCTCAGGAGCAGCTTGTACCTATTGCCCCTTGTCTTTTCCACGTGATTCCTTGTAAAAAGGGAGTCTCTGTCCTCCTGGGAGCCACCCTTTATGCACTGGTACATGGTGATAAAGTCTCCCGTAAGCCTTCTCTCCTCAAGGCTCAACAAAGCAGTTCTCTCAGCCTTTCCTCATGTGGCAGGCCTTGCAGTCTTCTGATCATTCTCGTAGCCCTTCTCTGGACTCTTTCCAGCCTGTCCACATCTTTTTTGTACAGCAGGGACCAAACTTGCATGTGTGGCTTGACAAGCACTGAGCAGAGTGGGATAACCTTGCGGATACTGCTGGTGGAAAACTCTTCTGAAAGGCAGTTGCTGCTCTACAAACACCTTTCTATGAAAACAAAGCATTTAATTCCTCCTCTCTCTATTACGGTTAATTAATTCATCTAATATTAAATATCAGCAATGAAATATTTATCAAAATCTACAACCGAAATGATTTCTTAAAGCCTTTTAGATTGCTTTTAGGAGACCAACAGACAATAATTCCCCAAACCTGAGAAGCACAGAACTATAAGTGAGACAGTGATAATTTTTGTACAAAAAACATTTAGGTTGCTCACAGTAAATCAATCAATAAATCCATTCTTTACAAAACCCCTACTTATCATTGGAAAACCATCAGCCAGCAAAGAGTAAGCAAGGAATTATTTGCTCAGCTCTGGTGACAATTGGCTGTTAGTAGAGTTATTCTGACACATTGTTTTGGAGAACATCTGTTTCCACTCTGACTCCTTCAACTTTCAGATGTGAAAAACAAAAGCTCATTTTCATGTCGTGTCTCCCATCTTCATTTGGCAACAGTTATGTGATTATGAAGTTATTGTGATGCTGGATGATCCATTCGTCAGTTTATATTTTCCTATCATACCTATTTTTAGCTGCTCATTAGTATTACTTGGAGCCTCTCCTATAAATCTTAAACATTTATAGCACATCTTGACAATTCATCAAATGAAGCCAACCTCCAAGGAAAGGAAACCCAAACCACTTCCCCCTGCTCAGCTGAATGAGATTCAGATCCTTGTCTTTTAAACTTCAAACTCAACATTTTCCCATCTGCACTTTATACACAACAGCCCTTTTGCTCTGCACCAATATTTTATTCTCCATTCATAACTTTTTACTTCCCTCCAGAGGTTTCCTGATACTTTTAGTCTGCTGGACTCATAGAAGACTTGCATTTTGGAGAGCTTCTCCCCCACACTCCATTGAAGGGGAAAAATAATCATTCAGCAATGAATGGCCACTTTTCTTTACTCATTCACAAGACAGACACAGCAGGATCCCAAGGCTGGACTCAAAGACACTTTTCTTTGCCATTCTCACAGAAGGAAAACAGCATTTTAGACTATTCAAACTAAGAATATTTGGAAAACTAAGTTTACTTTTTACTCTCTCTTCTGTTCATTGACGTGCATATAGACTGGAGCTTAGGAAGAAGTTCTTTAGTACCAGGGTGGTAAGACTCTGGAATAGGTTGCCCAGGGAGGCTGTGGATGCCTCCTCCCTGGGAGTATTTGAGGCCAGGTTGGATGAGGCCTTGAGTCTAGATGAGAGGTATCCATGCCCATGGTGGGGAGGTTGGAGTAGATGATCTCTAAGGTCCCTTCCAAACAAAGCCATTCCATGATTCTAAGATTTGCAATCCTCTCTTGCATGCATTTATAACTGTCAATCAGTTGCACGATTTTTGTAGCTGTGACCATGCCTGGAGGTACCAGCACACATACTTTAGCCAAGTCACTTGTGTGGGGAACACATCTAAAAGGCTCAGTCTATAATGGCTGAAGACAAGACTATTTTCAGAAGATGTTCCCTGGCCAAGAGTTTTGCAGAAGAAAAGCCATCCCTTGCCGCACAGCCACCAAATACTGCCACAGGCCATGGGAGAATGGTCTCCTCCTCAGCTGTCCTTGGCGGGTATTCCAACTTTGCACATTCTGCATGCTGCCCTGGGAAGCCAGCAAGGCTAAGCAACACATTTCTCAGATTCAACTGTTAATTGTGTGTATGTAATTAGCTGATACCCAACTAGAACACATAACTGATGGAAAATTAGACTGACTGATTTTTCTCATTTCCCATGTATTGGAAATAATCATAGTCGTCATCACACAGCAAGAAATGAAAAGTACACCAAAACAGTCCTGATATGCACGTTAGTCTTACAGAGTGGCTTTACCTTAAACAGCTCATCTGATCAGGCAGAAGAGCTCTATGTTGCTTTTTAGACAGGTAGGGAGTGCTTGGAAGGCAGTAACTGAAAGAAGCGTTTAGAATTTGACAAGCAAAGTTGCTTTCCAAACACAATTCTCCAATTCTCCTAACGTCTGTTAATTTTCATGAAAGAAAAAAGAAGTTTAGTTTAGATTCACTTACATCTCCATGTGGTTACACTTCGGCTTTATGATCACTACGATCTCTAGCAAGTCCTCCAGTTTCTAATCCACCCTGCTTCACACCAGGCATATGTCACCTTACCTGCAACTCTGCTGTCCCAGATCCTTTTTGGTCAGATGTCAAGTATCAGTGCCATAGGAGTCTGTCTGGCCAGTCATTCAAACACAAATACTCCATATGTCTTTTTCAGGCTAGTCATGTTGATGACATTCGTCGCAATGCTCAGAAATGCCTGCCTGCCAATACAGGTGCTGGCTTGCTAATTAAAAAAAAAAAAAAATAGGGTATTTGGATAAAAAAATCCTGGGAGGCTAAAAGTTGTGTATATTCTAGTAGTTATCCTATGCAATGTACTGCAACAGCACTTCTGGGGTGCTGTGATTGTACTAGCAGCATATTGCACCGTGGAAATACGGATCAGACATTTGGGAAAAAGCAAACTGTGCAGGCACAATGACTCACAGAGATGAGAGATTACAGCCGCAAACACAAGCAGGTCAAAAAAAAGGCACCATCATATCAGGATCCTTTCCCCACCCCAACCACTTTTCCCATGAAAAGAAGTATGCCAAATCCCTTACAATTCTTTCAAATTAAAACATAAGATTAAACTGAAGATTGGTGCAAACTACATAGTTCAAATCTTATCCAGATTTCCCTTAGCACTAGACAATTAGAGACCTGGGATCTTAAAGCTTATTAACCTTGGATCTAGAATCACAGCTATACTCAGACATGCAAACAAATAGCCACTGAGAAGGGGAAAAAAGAACCCAATTTCTGCCAGCCCGAGATGTTCAGAACTCCTGTATCCCCCCCCGCCCCTTCCCATTGTGAGAATGTCTTTGTAAAGCATAGGATTTTATTATTAGTAGTAGTCTTAAGGGTTCATTGTTTTCATTATTTTCTTGACAAGGGCAATAAACTTCTGTTCCTCCTCCTCTTCCCTGCCAAGGAAAGCTGAGATTCTCTGGTAGATTTAGGAGTGCATACCATATTATGAGACATGGAAAAAGCTACAAGAGTTAGAGTGCTGCCACCTGGTACACCACAGCCATGTCCTAGGGCTAAAGCAGCTGGGAGCACATGCTGTTTCATTTATTTGGCTATGCTTTAGAATGAGCAGTGCCAAGGAAGTATGTATACATAGACATATGTTACAGCACCATTGACATCCATGACATTGGGACATTTAACAAATCTCTTCACTTACCAGCAGCTCCAAGTCCTGCCCTCTCAGCTTTTGGGAAGGAACAGCCCTTTGGGAGCTGTCAATCAGTAAGATCCCTACTCAAACTGAGATGATTCCCACCAGAAAGTGGAAATTCGACCAGGCTCTCTGTTATCACATACAAACTGATGGAAAAAATCTGTGTCTCAATTCGAAGGAAACCATTTCCCAACACAGCCATAACCAATGAATTTACCTATTTAAACATCTGGAGAGCCCATATAATAATGCAATTTATACAAGGCTTTACTCTTTTGAAGGAAGACTAGCTACATTAGCCCATAAGATGCATGAACTGCCCAGTTTTGCAACTATCCTTTCAGTGGTGTTGTATATGTACACTTGGATGAGTTTGGCTGCAAAAGTAGAGAGAAGGTTGCATGTCACTAAAAAGAAAAACAAAGACAAAGCACTGCATAGTTCAAAGGAATCCATATGCAACAATGAAAACACGACTGTTTGGTTTAGTAATTAATGGTAAAAATGTTCCACAGAATCAAGGAACAATACTCAGAAAACACTTGCAAACCACACTTTAAAAGTATCCAAGAGACAGGCCCACAACACAGCTGGGACTACAAGCCTGCAGCAGGATAGAGTGGCAGGCAGCCTGGTATGTGCCAAGCCACCCTCCCTTTGTACTTGCCTTCAGACCTTCCTCAGATGCTATTGCTCACCCCCCATATGGGCAGAGGGATATTTGGCCCTGAGCACAACAGTTCTGTAACTGTCAAGTGTCTAAAGAGAGAAAGGGGCAGGATGTAGCAAGGAACACACGGCAGGCACCCAGTCACTCCCATGAGCCACAGCTCAACTTTTCCAAAAGCCTAAACTCCCACCAGAGCACAATGATGCTTTGACCAGGATGTTTCTCATAAACAATATGGGCTAGAGGTTTTCACTGTCCTGTCATGTCTGCCCAAAGGATTTACAGTTCAGGTTGAAGACTTTTAGTAATTTCTGCCACAGCAGCGTAGCAGGGCTCTGGAGACACTGATGGTATTTATAGCAGCCTGAAAATTGTACCTCTTCTCACCAATTGAATCAGTTCCTTGAGCTGAATACTACAAGTAATTGAGGGAAGACTGTCATAATCCATCAGCTAAATTTACTGCCAGTCCTCACGATCAGGTTGTGCTGACTGCATTGTGACAGCAGTGTCTAAAGGGAGGTCATCTTTATTTCTAAATTTTCCCTCTAGGAACAAGTTTCTTCTGCATCTGCATTGCTAGGTTTCTATTTACAGGCTTGAACCCTGTGATGCAATCTTCCTTTTTGTTTCCAAGGAAACAATATTTGATGTATTCCACTTTTAAGTTTTTCTTCCTTTAGGTTCCTCCCCCAACTCTGTCCCTCCCTTTTTAAAGAAGTAAGTCAATAGGTAAAACCTGCACGCATTTACCTCTGGAATGCACCACAGCTTTCTCTCTAAAACCAGGCTTATTTATATCACTAAAAAATTCAAGGGATTTAAAAAAAAACACATTTAGCAGTAATTTTATGCACTACTTACACATATTACTTTTCTGATATAAATGAACTATAATTGCAATAGGCAGCAAATCCTGCTGATAACTCAATTTTCTCAAAAACTTCAGTTCTGCATCTCAGTCCCAAGCTGTATCTTCCAGGAAACATGTCTTTACATCCTTTCACTGACCATCCATACAGCTTTCCCATGGTTTTACTCCTCAAGCCTGGGCTCCTTATAGCCAGTGTTGTCCCCTGGAACTCTCCTCCAGGTGGCAAGGCATCTCCTGACACCTCTTTGCATGTTCCTCTGGCATAGGAGATGTTCTCAGGTCTGTTGTCACTCTGAGTTATTTTCATTCACGTGAAAATCCTCTACCTTAACATTCTTTTAAAACAAATAGTTAACGCTTCACTGTCTGTAAGCTAGGAAAATGCAGGGGACTGAAACCATAATCCATAATTTATGATGAAACCAACACCTATAACAGCTGGAACCAAGTGTGTTAAATGGATTCTTGGAGAAATGTGGGTGCTTTGAAGTCTTAGTGGAAAAGCAGTGGGTCAAGCTAAAAGCTGTCCTTAAATTCTCATTGCAAGTGTGTTTATGTGGATGGGTTGAAAGGTGTTGGAGAGACTGGCTAGTTTTTCAAAAACAGGCAGACAGTACCAACACTGCATAAAACTCAAGAGTAGCAATACTCCTATAGATGATTGACTGGGAAACATACTTATTTTCTTTACTCCTGCCTTGTGCCTCCATGATATAAAACAATAAATAAACTGAACTGAATCTTCTGACCTACATACAACAAAATTACAGACAGAATATTTCGAGGACCACTCATTTTAGAACATAAAAGGACATATAAAATCCCAACCTAAATGGGATCATGCGAACCGAGAACACTGAATACGTTTGTGTGGTGAAGGGGTAAGAAGGTGTTAGAGCACATGCTGGCTGTAAAGTCAGCAAATAATGTAAGTTTTATGTTATCAAAAAAAGCATTATGGAACATGGAAATTATCTGCAGTCAGCATCTTCCATTTTGGGTCATATGGGTTGTAGACTAACATCTATCAATTCCTGTGTCAGCTCCAAAATCAGCTAGGCTCTTTTTTAAGGTATTTGATCTTGATTGAGTCATTCCACAGATCTCTAACTTGGCAACAGCAAGGAACACAGGATGGAAAGAGGTATATGATTTAGCCCTCTGGCAACAACCTCAGGATCCTTTAAAAAAACTAATCACAATTTTTCCTCAGCCCCCTAAAACATGGGTTTCCCACAGGCCACATTCCTACTGGAAGCTGCTCCAAGAAGGCATTTCTTTCTTCCTTCCACTTCAAAAGCATTGGTAGTCAGTTTTATCCCAAATGATCACAATTGTTACCAAGATTTCATATCCTCCAGTCCAGCTATGGCTTAATTACTTGACAACACTGTCTTCTTCCTACTGGTTACTCAGCCTCTTGAAGAACCTCAGTAAAAACCATGTTTGACAGGAAAGGGAACTGTAGGAAGCTTCAAGTGTTCATCACGAGGTTGATTTCTGAAGGAAAGTATTTCTCAGAGCTAAAATGCAGAGCACATTTCATGGTCTGGCAATGCATTGCTTTAGAGATTGTAGCTCTGTAAAGAGCGAGCTTTATCAAGTTGTTTGTTTCTCAAAGACACTCTTTGGCACTGGACAGGTCCAACTGGGTCTCAGTAAATCAAACACTTATTTGATGTTAGCAAAGCTAAGATGCAACTGCTGTTTTGCTCAGGGTTGTCAAAAAGCTTCTCAGTAATCACTTTCAGCCAGAATAGATGCTCAATTGTTCTTCTTTCCAGCTGCAAGGGGGAAAAAACATCAGCTTGCTCTTCTTCAATAATTCCCTCATATTTAATTTTTAATCTCTTAAGCAAATTACAAGTGAAGACCTTTGATGTATGCGCCAGCCAAACTCATTCATTTCTCAGTACTTGCTGGACTAGAGAGGATCTCCCATTCTTATGCATGTGGATGATAATAACAACTTCAAAGCCCTCAGGCATGCGTTAGCTTTCCCTGATTTCCTTTCTTAGTATGTGGCCAGCGACAGTTAAGACTCGAACAGCTGCATTTGAATGCCATCTATTAGCAGTCTTGCCATCTCTTGTAGTGTAACAACTCTATTTCTGCTTCACAGAAATACTCTCGGGCTTTTGTACTTTTTCCTGAAAAAGAGTACCTTATTTCTGACATTTATGGTGTTCTCCACTTAAAAGAGTCTGGAAACTGACCAACCTCTGAGCAAAAAGCCATTAAAAGGCACTTGCCCTGAGGTGGTGTGGAGCATTCCTGATGGATTACATGGCATTGTTTTGCTGTAGTGGGCCTTTAAGATATGAAGTATACTTGATCACTTCCAAGAGGATGGCAGCTCTAGTCCTACTGTAGCAGGGAACCAGATATTCCTCACAGTACAGCAGAAAGCTGCACCTGAATTGTGGCTGGCCAAACTTCCTCCATGCTTGCTTAGGAAAAATGAAAAGGGGACGTATTTCAAACCAGCTAATGTCATAGTTATCATTATTAAGTCTGTTGAACTCATTATCAGAACACATGGAGGAAAAAGCACAGAAGAGTTAAAGAGAATATCAGATAGTCATGTAACTAAGAAAAAAAACCACCAGGGACAATTTACATTGGAAAATAAGAAATGGTTTCGGAAAAGCTGTAAAACTTCATGATTCAGGCTTCAAGCCAAGCTTTATCTAAGGAGGTGGAGTGGGGAGATTAAACAGATTTTCTGTGGGGCAGAAAATTTGTCCTAAGCGGAGAGCACAGATTTAATGTACGTCAGCTTAAGGCACTTGTTACTGACCACAGTCAGTGGTGCAGACGTCGGACTAATGGCAGCAGCATGGCAACTCTGATGTTTCTCTATCTGCACTACCAGAGACCCAGAAGCCTGTACCAAGAGGCCAGCAAACATCAACTGAATTTCTGGCTCCCAGCTCTATTTAAGTCTAGATTTGCAACTTCATATACTATGAGATTACTCTGACCTGAAACCTGCTGTCAGCATGTCTGGACAAAACTTTCTGATCAGAGTTACATACCAAGTATCTTTTTGTTGTTGTTGTTTGTTCATTTTTAGAAACACACACTGTTTTGGGAATAGGTTGGGCCACACATTTCTGGAACCTCTGCAGCAGTATATTATTAAGTAGAAGAAAAAAGCCGTCTTATCTCAATGAAAATAAAAGTAGAAACAGATTTTGGCACTCACTCATCACAAGCAAAGGAATTTAAGTGCAATCTTGCGTATGATACTGTGGTACGTTAGGAACAAAACCACCCTGAATTCTGGTAACGCCATTTTCTTTGTAGGGCATATTGCAAATGCCCAATTTTTTGACTTCCAGAGCACATCAAGATGCCCCGTACAGCACAGAATGAGGTACTCACTGGTCAGTACTCTCTGTGTAGGATTACTCCGGTAGCTGCTCTTCTCACAGGGTTTCCCCTTAGCACTGACTGGTAAACAGCAGAGTAAGCAGTTTGGGCCCACAGGCATTTCCCCTTCCCAGCATACTTTGGAAAGGGCAGGTTGCAAGAAAGCGCTCACCTCTTATTTTCCACATTACTACACTTTGGGATCTATACTCCATTTCAAAACAAATCTCCTAGAACACTTCTTCTGCTGACAGTGAGAGAAAAAAAAGAACAGTGAACAGAAGACTTTTCAAAGCCCTGGCCCCAGCCTCTTCCCACAAGCCCAGAGAAGACCAAGGAGCCTCATTCAGGACTGGGGTCCTTCCTTCATAGACTGAAGGAGCTTGCTTTGTCCCTAGCCTCAAATACTGTCTTACAAACACAGCCACTACTGCTGGGCTATCAGCTCTGTCAGAGACATGGCAAGAGTCTCACCAGCCAGTAAATTTGATTCCTTCCAGGTCAAATCCAACTTATCCTCCTGGGACAAACAATAACAGTTATCTACAAGAACAGTTGCTTACTCACTTAAAAAAAAAAAAAAATTTCATGAGTCCATAATTTCTGATGTCAGTTTTCCCTGGTTTTGGAATTTCAGAAAAGCTCCTGATGTGTTGACCCAAAACATTCAGACACTGAAATCCTTGCTCTGTGAAGCCCCTTTTATTTGCAGAATGGTCTCAGGAGGCAATGTAATTTGGATTCCCCTGCTGACAGAAGCTAGCACAACAGAGGTCTAGCTGAGATATGGTTATGAACACAGCAGATAAAGCTTATTAAAGAATCAAACAAAACTCTGAATATCTCATATGACCTCTGTATAGGCATATGACCAACATTTTCTGGTAATCCTTAACTAGTAGATGAAGAAAAGAGAACAAACTCAAACTCAAATGGTAAGTTACCTAGGGCAGCAACTGTCCTTTTTTTGGTTTATGGGTCTGCAATGCCTGCCTCAGCAGAGCTCCAACCCCTGATGGGGGCCATTAAACAATACTTCAGTATAAAGAGAGATTAAACAAGTAATGCCCAACTAGATCCTCATGCACATAGGGAACTGTCAAACAAGTTTTATGTGGTGCTGCACAAATGCCAGTTGACTTCAGCAAGAATCAAGGGCACAAGATATTTTGTGAGGAGGGTGCACAGTTATGTAAAACATTTCTCTTTATCTGTAGTAATTAAAACAAGTTATAGCCAGGTTACAGCTACATGTCTAGTTTGAAGACTGCTTGTCTGTGCAAGAAAGAACCATCTGGATTTACTTTACAGTTAACTTAAAAAAAAAAAATATATATATAAGGTTTTTTAACTTTTGCCAAACAACTGGAAACATAATGGTTTCTGCATGCTGTTAGCATCTCAGTACAGCTGCAAATGTCCATTAGGACAATTTTATATAATTATATATTTACTCTTCCCATGCAATTGTTAAAAACCCAGCTTCCCCAAATAACAGCATATTTTGTAGCAAAGAAAATGTTCTAGTTCACCAGGTTGGACTGGAGGAGGGAAGTTTTCTAAAGCAGAAATTTATTCAAAGCTTTCATTTTAAACTAACATAAAAATTTCAGCTCTTAGAAAACAGAGCATCAGATTTTTCCAACTGTAACCCTAGTGTGGTCTGGCCAGAAATATATAATTTCTCTCCCTTCTCCTTTTGATCTTTTCACCCCTTTCCCCTGAATGGGATTTGAGCTCCATGTTCTGTGCCACAGAAATTGCCCCCTCTAGGAAGCTGGTTGATTGCATTCTTCTGGTCACAATCTCACCCATTCAGCATGGGTGTCATCCTTTTTCCCATCAAAGCCTTCTAAAGCACTTCTGTCTAGAACATCAGCCCTCAAGGCTGGGGATTGCCTTTTGTCATGTATCTGAACAGTGCCTTGGTTGGCTCTTTGCCACTTTCAGAATACACAAGAAACAAAGAGATAATGACTTTTACCCAAAGTCATGTTCTGGGCCTGGGGCAGTTGCTTTGCTAAGACTGGGCTAGTGAGTGACCACAGGCCACCAAGAGCAGGGACCTGCAGGCTGAATACATACAAGACTCCAGGAAGGGGGATTTGTTCAAAGCACCATCATCAGCTTAGCCAAGATTTTCAGAAAGGACCAATAACATAGCAAACATCTGCTTTCAGGAGCCAAAGCAACTGTTTAACTTTCCAGAAGGCAGGTGCTTACCTTTTCCAAAATAAGAGCCTTCTTGCTGCGTTTCCTAAGTGTCCAGGCTCCAAAGCACTCTGAGTCATTGGCCACTCTCAAAACCTCTCAGCAGCTAGTATTTTTTAGTTAACAAAAGCAAAACTAATGGGAACACATACAACTGGTCCTAAAAATAGTACATTTTCCAGGAGGTGAACAATCCCTCCCTACACGTTCTTGAGACACTACAGAGAGTGTGGTACCAGGGCTTATATTGTTTTGACAGCCAGGCAGACAAACAGATTCTTGTGTTTGAGCTTCATGTTCCCAGAACTCAAAATCCCTGCCTGAAAAAACAATACCACAAAACACTGTCATGCCATCCATTTGACATCAGAAAGAACCCTGGGGAGTGATAGCCCAGCAGAAGCCACAGACCACTGCCCATCCCTGCACAGTGCCACTCAGAGTTGCCTTCCATTGCACATGTTACAGAGCAACCTCCTCTCACCAGCACTGCTGTATCATCTGACCCATATTCCCACACATTCGGACACTTGCAGGGATAAATATAAAACAACTGCTACTAGTTTCTGTTATATATATATATATATATAGAGAGAGAGAGAGAGAGAGAGAGAGAGAGAGAGTCTGTGTCTCCTCCTCCATAAAGTTTCTCTGTTACCAGTATAGAATTAAATTGCACAACAACCTTCCTGGGTAACTCACAAGGCACAGCAGGTTTCTAACATGTAAGCTCTTTCTCATTTTAAGAGCGACTATCTGAATAATTGGCAGGGAGGAGCTTGGCTGCTCTGTAGTACAGAAACCTGGCTACAGTGATGCTGTTAGCATGAAACAGCAGCAGGCCCACTGCCTAGAACTTGAACTGAAACTGCTTGTTATTAATTCACATCAGTACTGCAGTATTAGCCATGGGCTATGACCAAGTCTGGTCCTGGTTCTTCTGGGATGAACTTTTTTAACACAAAGGTGATTAGAAGGAGATAAAGTAACATTAAAAATAACTGATATAGTCAGAAAATTGTGTCCCATTGAAAATTAGTGGCACTTACCAGGGGACATGGATACTCGGGGGAAAAAAAAAAAAAAACACTTGGGCAATCAAACTTCAGTCTGGCACAGACAGTTGCATTCACAGAATATTGTTTCTGTCCTTGCAAGGGATAAGAAAAGTCCCACAGTGGGTATTTATAAACAACTGTCTGCTTTTCGCATGTGCTGGGGTGAGAGTAGGGAGCACTGTGCGCCAGAAAGGCAGGTGAGCAGTGCACACAGGTCTGCTCAGCGAGGTAATTTCCAAGGTGGTCATCTCAACAGAAGAAGGCAGGAGGCCCCAAAAAGTAAGTACAGAAACAAATGGGCTACTTGCTGGTATCACGTGCATGTCCTGACTGGTCTTTTTACCTCTTTCATCCACCCCAGGCAGAAGGCAATGGATGTGAAGAATTTCCCCTGAGAAATATCAGTACTTGTGTGACAGCTGAAGCTCGTATCATTGCAAGGCTGGTGCCATCAGCACCCAAATCACACTACTCCTAAAGGAGTTGTCTCAAGATGGCAACACTGAGTCATGGCTTGGTGCAGAACAAACCCTTGGGAGAGGATATTGTGTACTAGCTCCTTGCATGTGATCGCTTATGCCTCTAGCAGACAGCCCTGGGGGCCATGAAGGTCACCACTCTTGCAGTAGATGAAGTGCTGGAGTGGAAGTGGTGTGGCTCTGACAGTAGGGAACCCAGATTTGACCTTCAATGAATGCGGCCATAGCTTATTACAGAAGGTTTTAGACTTTCTTCAATAGGAAGGCATGGAGTTCTTCAGGAAATCTTTTTAGGAAATTTTTCAAAGGTAAGAGACTACTTCTGCCATGTTTTGGTGAGCTGTGCCCATGTCATCAGACCTGAGCAGGGCTGAGCACCACATCACTTTCTTAAAAGATAAAGGTGTTTCAGAAGTCAGATGGATAACCAGAGTGGCATTACTGAAGAAAACCAAGAGAGCAGGTAGGGAAAGGTGGCTTTCTGGTGGTGCACATGCAAGAAATGGGGATCTTGTCAGGATATTACCTCTTCCATTGCCTGTTGTCCCAGTGCCAAATCAATTGTGCACAGCATGACAGGAAATACCAGTGCAATACTCCTAACCCATACGCAGCAGTAAACATAGCATCAGGCTTGACAAAGGGACAATACGCTAAAGGATGAGGTTTTTTTTATTATAGTCCACACGAAGCTATCACATTATCTTAGTCATACTGAGGTTAGGTAACTAAACTGCCACGTTTAATGTTTCAGGTCACATCAGGGAATAGTTTTACCAGCAGATGTAAAGATCGTCCTCTGGAGTGGGTAGCACTCAAGGTCAAAGTCAGCAAATCCTCCCCTAAAAATAGACTCTGGCTGCAAAGTTGGTGAGATTTCTTTTGTCGTTCTGCCACACTTCACAGGACCCAGCTACCTAGAGCAACCACCTAAGCTTACAGGTAAGGCTAAGCAACACACATTTTCTGCTATATTTCTTGTGCTTGTTTTCTTCCTTTTATTAAACCTAGTTCCCTTTATTAAACCTAGTTTAATAAGGCAGAGAGAAAACTGAGAGCTGGCAAACTTTCTCTAAGATAACTGATTACTTCATAAACTTGTGGCAAAGAAAAAAAAGCTTAAAACTATTGCAGAGTCAAAGAAGGTTTGGAAGCATAATTTAGAACTTAAAAACCAAACTGGTCATGTTACAGAAATTACTTTATAAAAGAGGAAATGAGGTACCAAAGCTCTATTTATCTTCAAGATAGTTGATATTTAAAAGTTAGGAACAAAAACGCAGTTTTCCAAGCTTTTGTAAACATCCATCCCAGAATATTTTGCTTATTCTTTGATAATGTCTCCACCCTCCAAGTCAAACCTAACTTTTTTCTACTGAACTGCATGACACTGTTTTCAGGACACTCTCAAAATATTTAATGAAATCTCAGCTTAATCTGTTTTAAATTAACTAGTTCAGTAAACAATAAAGAATAAGGGCAAAATATAAGTTTTTAAAAAGTAATCAGTGGGTTAGAAATTCATTGAATTAGTTAGTTTTGAGTATTCACAGCAGGAGGGTCTGGGAAATAATTGCACAGAGGCTATGATTTTTCTGGACTTCAGCTGTTTAAAGACAAATGCACTGGACAAACTATTTTACAGTTCCCAAATGCTTCAAGCAGAAGACGGCAGGGGTAAAATAAAGCAACTGAAGTGACAGTTTTTGCTGAAGACTAGGACAGGAATAAGGAAGACAAGATTCTGTCCATTTAAATATAGTAGGGGGGGTTGAGTTTTGAATGCACAACACTTTGCTTAATTCTTTTAGGGCTCTTTTAGAGAAAGAATTTAAGGACTTACTCCTCCTCCCTCCCAAGAAGTATGTGTGCAAAATTAATTTTTGTGGTCTAGTGCTAAGGGAAGAAAACTGCCCAAGGAACATCATCAAGCATCATACCTCATAGCAGTACCTTAGGGTGCAGCAAGTGCCAGGTTGCACAGGAAAGCAGCTTTTAATGGCTAGTGCCAGTGTTTGGAGTCTGAGCAAAACATCACAGGGATGCCACGCCAGGGAGCACTATTTTAAAATTCATTTAGTTAAATCATCCTACAAAGCAAGATTTTGTTATATCAGCCAACGCCTCTCAGTTCAACTGATGCACTTTGAGTCATGAGAAACTTAGAACCCATAGCATTGTTTACCCTCCTTCCACGTGCAAACACTGCACTCCAGACAGCATGTGCATTGGCTTCGACAACTTTCCAGTTTATAAAACTGCCCTCTGCTTAGTCATACTCAAAAAGGGTAAGTGCCTTTCCACCCTGAAGGGAGGTATGTAACTCGCATGCTGGCTGGAAATGGAAGAACAGAACATTCCATAAGAATTCAGGAACCTGATCAACAGATCATCCCTCAGTATTTCTAAAGACCCACCAGTCATTAGAATTGATTTTTGTCCACCTTCAAGACCAAGACAGTGCTTACCTGAAGAGAGATTACTAAAGCGGAGTCAAGCCTTTTGCACAACTTTTTTTTTTTTCCAAGCGTAGGAGAATTGCTATTTCTCCATCCTTATCTTCTCCCAGGTGCATCCTTCTGTTGAACACACTTGTTACCAATACTGTTTCTCCACCCAGGTCTTATCTAAGGTAGTTATTAAAGACATAAGTAAATAAAAAATAAGAGCATTATTTTTACAGTTGTCTGGAAGCCAAAAAGGTCTCAGGTTTGGACCTCTTGGAAGATGGATGCCCTCTGATTCACTGCTTTTGAATTCTATTTCATAAAAACATTCAAGTAAGTCAACTCATCCAGACAACATCAGAAAAGGAAATAGCAATAATTTCTCAGTTACAAGTATTTCATGCACATTTTTTTTTGTCAATCATAATTACAGGAGGTTTTGTTCCATTTCATTGTTGTTCTTTCAAATTTAGTGTTTATGGCAGTAGATAAAATTCTGTTCCTAGACTTGAGAGTCAAATCACTGACAAATTTCCAGGTCACCATGCTTATTTCCTACTTGCACTGGTATGAGTATAAGGTCTACTGGAAATGCCATTACTTCTGTAGACTTCTCACAAAAGGCCCAGAGCTTCAGTTACTTTCTTTCCCTCCCTTGGCATCTTGAAAACAAACAAACCTTACCATATCACTGCTCCACTCCTTTTCAGAGCCATCATAAAGAAAGAAGTAGGAAGGAAAATCTGAAGGCATCAAAACAGGAGTAAGGTTAAAATCTCACACTACACATACAAATATTTTGGTGTTTTCTAGATGCTGAAAACCTTCAATTCCCATCTAAACCAGAATAATTTGTGACTGCTTGGTATTTTCAGGGAAAAGTAGCTGTTGGGGACAACAGGGTCAGGGAGGGGTGCAGAAAAGGAGAAGGTACACATATTCTTGCAAGGAACAAAGGCAAATGCAGTCATTTAAACCCTTTTCTGTGCATGTCTGCCTCTTATTTTTTTCCAGAAAAAAAAAAAAATTCTACAGCTGACTTGGATCTTAGCTCCCAGGCATAAATCTTGCCAAATTGTTTGGCATCTTTATACACAGTACTAAGGCTTGCACAGCACACTGTGCCAAAAACGTTAAGAAATACAGTATTTTCTTATGTAGATAATGACTTATAGCTTTCAGTTTCAAAGCACTCAGAAACTCCCAGCACATTTGGAAAACCAGCACTAGAAGTGTACACACCACCACCACAGCTCTGATGTTCACCTCTAAATATGAACCTCATATTCCCCCCTCATCTATGGGACTATCAAAACATAGAGCTCATGACTGATGTTTCCAAAAGCACTAACTCCTTACAAATTTTGGGGTGGGAGAGCACACCTCTTTAGTTGAGCAAATCTGAAAATAGGCCACTGTATTTTATGACTTTCCAGGGTTTTCCTAGATATTTTGAGTAGTTTAAGGGACTCAGAGCGAGGTGCAGAAGGAAATCTTTCACTGCCATATCACTGCTCCAACCACTAGACTGTGTTCACTCTCTGAATTAGACAGGAGATAGACTGGCAGATTTTCCTCTTTTCCCTTGCACTTCTTTCCTCCCTGTTTTGTTAAAAATAACATAAAATAAGCTAAAGAGCTCTATAAGAAATTCCATTTGGCAGCTGTAGAGTGGATAGTGAACATAAAGAAGAGATTCCTTTGCTACGCCTAATGCATGCTGCTTATCCAAATTAGCCACACAAGTACTTCTATCAATGCAAAAATAGTTTAATGGCTTTTTTCCTAGTGCACAGCACTCGAGAACAACTTAAAATGCAGTGCAATTTGCCACAGTGTATGTCCTGAAGTGGCTGGCTAATGAAAAGTGGATTAACTCTCCATTATTCTGAATTACCATTTTGTGAAATCACTAACAATATTTTCATTTATATACATATAACCCAAGGGGGAGAAATATTCCAGCCATCCAAGTGATTAACAAATAGAATTCATTAGATAACATGCACTATGGTCTTAGTTAGGAAGAGAAAGATTAGGATATAAAAATGCAGATGACTGAATTTTTATCATCCTTGTTCTGATAATACCCTTAAGTCCATGACAGCATAACTGGTGAGTGCTGTCAGCTCTGTGTTACACACACACACTGGAGTGACAAGCAGAACCCACAGGGTGTCAGGCTCAGCAGACAAAACCTTACAGGCTTGAGCGTTGGACCCTGGTTCCAGAGGTGGATCTGGCTCACAGCTGCTGACCAGCCACCGCAGGATGGATGCGGAGAGCGAACGAGAATGTCTCAGAAGCTTATAAAGCCTGGCCTCAGCATAGAGCAGCAGAGCCAGAGAGAAGCTGTGGCCTGGGCACAGAGGAAGAGGGGAATAAGCTGCAGCTTGCCCTGCCTCGCTGGAAGGGAACTCCGGGCCCAGGTACTGGGCT
This sequence comes from Indicator indicator, assembly GCF_027791375.1. NCBI lineage: Eukaryota > Metazoa > Chordata > Aves > Piciformes > Indicatoridae > Indicator > Indicator indicator. Next base: position 20,318,545 of record NC_072016.1, on the reverse strand, counting down.
GGGAGAACTTCTCTGAGATAATGCCAGTTCCCACTAGCTGACTCTCCTCTTTGTCTCTCCCCATGAAGTAAGAAAGGGTGTCCTGTGATGGAGCAGGACTTCCAGGAGCAAGCAGGGGTGCCAAGTCCCTTGTATAAAGGGCGCAAAGACAATCCCTGCTCCTGAGAGCTTTCACATCCAAGATTATATGTCCTCAGCACAACACAATGCCATGAAAGTGACTACCAAGGTGGTACAGGAAAGCTGCATCATTGCAGTGATGGTAGATCATTCAGCCTGCACCCTCTAGTCTATAATGCAAAGCATTTTATCCCATGTGAAGCATCGCAAGGGGTGGGAGACCCCTTGTGATGAGCCCATGCAGAAGGTAACATTGCAATGTCTGCCATTCAGCTGTGGTGGGTAAATACTGTGCAAGGGATGGTCTTCCCTGCCCAGAGGGCTGCAAAACAAATCTGAGCTTTCCCTGCCTGAGCTTGTGCTGGACAGTCACCCTTATATAGACAGACAGTCATCATATCCAAAACAGCACAAGGAGCAATCACCAAAAAGAAGGCCAATCCATTTTTCACTTTTTAATGCAAGAGGGCAGACCTATAAACAGCTTTTCTTCAGCTCCATTTGGTGTACACTGAAAGTCAATGAGAAAGGAGGTTAGGCATATTTGCTTCCAGGAAAGACACAAGCATTCTCCCCCCAGTTAAATGCTTCATGATAATTAATTCCAGAGCTCAAGTAGCAAACCAGCCCCTTTTCCTCTCTTCCACTCCTCCTAGTTAAACTCTATTACTTCTTACTTAGTCTGGAGGCAAGTCTGAAATATGCATTTTATTACAGGAATTTCTACTGATGCTTTCCTGTGCTCTAATTCAATTTAAAAATCTCTGCAGCAGATAACATTGGCAAGGCATAAAACAACATAGCTTACTTGAAAGTTCAGGGAGCATATGGCTTCCCAGAACAGACAGAAACTAGTATTTCTCAGCAGCAGTTTCATTTTCAGACTGCTACCCAAGCTTCAGACTGAAATGGTGTTGCAGCACCACAAATGATCATTTGAAGATATAATTGCCCTGTTTTGAGGTCTGTAGTCTACGAGCAGGACTACTGGACAAACCATTGTGCTGTGGTCAGAGTGTGATTACTAACTACATTGTTTCCCCTTCTTCCCTTCATTTCCTCCCCTCCCATTCTATGGAGCTGTGAATAAAAAGCACAGACAGTCCTTCAGCATCAAGGCAAGAGGTTCTCAGTTAAGATAATTCCTTACTAGGCAAACTGCATTTCTTATCAAGTTCTAGATAACAGCTTATTCACTCCTGAAGTCAGACTGTATTAGACTTGATCTCTGACAGTCTAACATTATGCTGTGGAGTCTGCAAGGACAATTAGCATAATTCTGGCATGGGAAGGAAAAAAGCGCTCCCCAAGGAATGGCTACTAGGGGCAAGCAAGACCAAGCCCAAGGTAAATTTGATAGAAGTTTGAATTCTCAGAAGCCTTTACAGATCTCAACAGAAGACCACTTAGCTAAACATCATCATCATGCTTTAGGAAGCTTGGCTGAAAGATAGATGGATCTCCTTGCCAGGAAAAGTAAGCCAATATTTCAACAAAAGTGTACATATGCCAAAGAAAAAATGACTCCACAATCTTGCCCAGCTTTGGAGTAGGAAAACAGGAATCATTTGGCTTTTTCACGCTTTGCAGAGAAACAGAACATGACAGGCATACAAGAGCCCAGACTGAGGAAACAAACCCCACGGGTACACAGGATGTCATTGAAAAATGGTCATCTGGCTTTCAGTAGAGCCCTACAGCAGCTGCATGAAGGCATTAGCCACATTTTTGTAATGAAAAGGACACAAGCATCAGCAACAACCAAAAATCTGTGGGAGCCATGATCGAATTTGTTGCAAGGTGGATTTCTGGCAAGCTGTATTCACACTCTTTATAAGATGAAGCCCAACTCCATCTCTTCTGTTAAAAAAGTCTCCTACAGAACTATGAGGTTCGACATCTTCCTTCAAAGGGATGAGAGACAGGAGCAACCATCGCTCTGAGACATCAGGGAGCCCAGCAGGAGAAAGAAGACAGACCCGACAAAGAGATGGAGCACACACACACACACACACAAAAAAAAGTCTGCAGAAGAAGGCTGGAAACATGAAAAATGTGAAACTTGTTTCAGAGGACAAGACGGGAAGATCATTAAGTGACAGCTGGTACAGGCTAAACAGGAAGTCAGGCATGTGACCCGCTCTAAACTCTAGGTCTTAGAGGTTTGCTATAGTTTAAAGATTAGCTGCACAAGTAGTTTAACTTCATGCTGATGACCTGCAGGACAAAATGTGCTTTATCTCCAGAAATGTGCAAATCTGCAGAAGAAAACCTCAGAGGCATTGCATACTACACCCATGTTCCTTGGGACAATCTGTCTCTGACATTGTGCCTTGATCTATGACATAATTAGACATGTGGTGGTGTGTAGAGTTCCCAGTGCTGTTAATCTCAACTGAAAAGCTCTCACATACACCTTTGTCACTTACCAAATCATTCCCTTGTTTCTTCTTCTTTACTTCAAATACATGGACGCACTGTACCTTACCTCTCTCCCTGCAAATTTTCCTCAAGTAATCAAAAAATTAAAATAAACCTAGATACACCCAGCTACGCATGGGGATACCAGCTGATTTCTCTGGCAGGACAGGGCAGTGCCACACCTGTGTACAGCATGGCACTCTTGCAGCTGCATAGTACCTGCAGCAGCTGGTATAGTTGTTGCTTCTTCAAGGGTTTCTGTATTACATGTATTTCACTGTTTTTTTTACCAGAGATACTTCAGCTGCAGAGAATTAGGGAAGTTGAACATGGATGCAAATATCCCACCTGTCCAAGAGAGGAATATTCTGGCAAACCACGTTCTAAGGCAGTTCCTTGATGAAGGCATGGATGGGGGAGGTGTTGAGACTCAAGTAAGTCTCTGGTCTCTAGTTTCCTTCACTAGCTTTGTGAAAACTCCAGGCTGCCCTCCAGGTGCCGACTTCTTACAGCGTCAGCGCCCAGATCCTAAGTAAGGCACAGCTTGGGGGAAACAAGGGAGGAGGGAGACCACCTAACTGTGCTGTAACTGTTGACTCCACAGCTAAGGAGGCAAACTCTACAAAGGGAAAGCCTCAATCACAACAGAAGCTGAGGAAATCACAGCAAGCAGGAGAGAATTGAAGAGATGTGTAATGCTGACACCAAAGGATTAAATACTAGCTGATAGCTCAAACACAGAGCATATCAAAGTTGTTCATTCTGAGCAACATAGCTTTGACAGCATGGCCAGGCACAGGGTGCTGGTTTTGGCAATACTAATGATACACTGACTTTAGCTACAGGATAACATTACTCCATTGCTCCTTTCTGTATGTTCATCAGTGTTTGTTGCTACCCACTTGCCATGTATGCATCTAGGTTAAAAAAAAAGACTGAACCCAAGTCCTTGAGCCCATCCTGGCTTGTCACTCAGTGATGCTGCAAAATGGTAAACTCTCATTCCTGCAAAAAGCCTGCAAGCAGAACAAGTAAACCCAGCAGCCACCTGAAGACACCTTTAGTCTCCCTGTGTTTCTGAAAATCACACAAAGAAGCCTTCAGGAGACTCCCAATTAATGATACATACATATCTTAAAACTTCTCCCCTTCAGTTCCCCTAGTTGCTCTAGAACCCTTGGATCAGGCTGCTAGACCTGCCAAATTCTTACCAGGGGATTTTCTAGGAAACAAATTCCCAATGGAGACCAAACTTCAGTGACCACAAACCTTTGGTTTTTGTTCCCATTGCTCATGAGTTCATTCCAACAAAGTATTTCTTGGTAAGTCCAGGAAAGGCATAAAACCAGAAGCGAGTCTGTCTGCCACAAAGCAAGGACATCAACCTCATACCATGCCTAGCCCAATCACACTTGGCCAGTGCTGCTCCTGCCATCCCACAACCAGAGCAGATATCACTTGCTTTGTGCTTCCTCAGGTTAACATTCTCTTTTGGTTACATTCCAGTTTCTTGCACATCCTGAGCACGCTACTTCACGGACAAGATGTCATCAGTAGGTCTGGATGCTGGGAAAAAAAATGCATACATAGCAATCAAAGTAGATCCTGATGAGAATTACTGTACCCCAGGTGCATTTGAACTGGAGCGACTCCTCTGGAAAGGATGCCCAAAGTACACTCATGTCAATGAAGTCTGGCCCAACCTCTACATAGGAGATGAGTAAGTATGCATAGTACTTCTCTACAGAGTAAAACGTATATAGTGCATCTCTGCTGCACGAGAGATGGCTAAGCTGTACTAAGTACAACTCACAAACAGAGCAAGGTATTTCTTTCCTCCTACTACCCATTCATTAGCATTTAGTGGTGATGATGTGAGCTGATAAGCCCCTGACAGATACCAGCATTCAATAGAGCAATTAGAGCCAATTAGAACATGGTTCCTGCAGCTACAAGCACAGAGTACTGGTTGCTGCTGCTTCAAGAGAGTGCTAGGTAAGTGCAGCAGAGTCTGCTGGTACAGGCTGAGTAACAGGAGTGGTTGTGGCAGCAGTGTATGCTGCAGAAGTTGAAACTAGTTATAATCTATTATTAAACAGCTCATTTCAAGGAGTAATTTGTCATTCGTCGAGTGAAAAGTCCTTCCATAATAAGAGCATGGCCTAGATATGTTGGAACACAGCTTAGATTGGTTTAAGCCTGAAATGTAATTCTTGAAAAGCAACTGCAGACACAGCTCAACCCACAGTGGTATTTCTACATTTCCAAGCCTGCGCTTGTGTACATGGAATACTCTGCATTTCCAAATTGCTCAAGAGACTAAAACAAACAGAACTCTGCAGAAAAGAAAGCTGCAGAGATGTGTCTCACTGATCAGACCAAGTGTGATTTGGAAAAAAACCAAACCCACAAAACAGACTCAGCTCTGCTGAGTACAGGACTAAACTAGAAACAGCCTATTCTGACAAGCAGAGACAACTGCTGCAAGAAGGAGACATGCCATCAGAGAATTCCCCAATCCAAACCCAAAGCAGAGCACCAGAGCTTGTTTTTAACTCCTAAGAATTACTGGTCCACTTCCCACTTTCCTCTACACCCTGTACTAACAAGACATTTATTTCACATCATTACTGTAAGGCACAAGCAAGAGCCTCAACAATTTTTTTAGAGGTCCTAAAATTCATCTTTTGCTAACTTACAAAACAGCAAAGATACGCAGCATTTAAAGTTACAGGACTTCTACTGTCATCAACCAATTACTTCCACGGCACCAGAGGTGACAGAAAGACACACAAGAGTGCTGGGCTCTAGTCAAGCCAAGGTTCCCCCTTTAAGAGACAAGGGGAAAAGAAATTAAGCCATAGGAAAAGCCTGGCCAAAAGACTCAGGAAGAAAGAAAAAAAATACTCTGAGCAAAGGTACCTAATAAAGTGACAAAAGGACAGCCAGTCTCTAAGCCCAGGACACCACTCTTTCCTGTAATCATTCCTGTAGCAGTGGCTTTTTACACCTCACAATAAATTCCAGGAAGTGCAACTCTGAATACAACACACACTAGAATTTAGTGCACACTAACCAAAGGAACAGAAAAACAAGCTTCTGGAGAGGTACTCAGAGCTACACTCACTTATGCTGGGCAGCATATTTCTTAAGTCAGGAGGAAAAACAATGGTGCTTCAGGAGAGAATGAGTACTCCACAGACTAGGACAAAAAATTGAGAAAGCCAATGGAGAAGGAAAAAGAAGTGAGGAGCAGGTGGGTGGTGAGCAAAAGTTAAACTTCACCAGAAAATGAAGCTCCCTGAAAGAGAACTATTGTCAGATGGATAAGGGTAAACTTGACATCCGGTAGCAAAAAAGTCTGAGATGAGAACTGGTCTGCAGGCAAGACACAGCTTTCACTGCCACTACTAAAATTTGATTTTAAGCAAGACAAGTCCAGCGACTTCTGTACTATTTCACAGCCAGTTCCACATCTTACTTCTGACCAGCAGCTTCCCCCTTCAGTGTGGCAGAGGTTTTGGCATTTATTTTAAGATCTTGCTGTAGGACTAATTGTCAAAGAGCTGCCATGGAGATGTGAACAGATGTTTGGTGTATATGCATCCCTAGCCATGCTAAACTAAGGTTGATTTTGAAAGAATTTAGTGGAGTTCATCAACAAAATTAAGTGAACACACATACACAGAGTTTATCTTCAGAGCATTCACATCTGTGCTTCATTCCAGCCTCCTTCATTTACAAGGTTAACAGGAGTCGTAACTGCATATGGAAATGCTAATTAATTACCCTGACTACGTAACCACATCTTCCTTCTAATGCAATACAGGCTATCGAGGAGCCCTGTGAGGCCACTCAATCCTTTTGTTAAAAGGCTTCACTGCAGATGTTGCCCAGAGGCAATGAACATCTCCATGAGCCCATCAGGCCCAGAATAATCAAAGCCTCAAAATACAACATGCTGTGTTCAGCTCCAATTGAAATTTTCCTCTAGCAAGTTCCAAGGACTTTTAGAGACCAGACACTGGAACTTGCAAAAGACAGTCCAGTGATAGGAATAAAACATACTTTGCCAAGATTTTGACTCATCTGCTACCAGGAATTAGTGCTTGCATGTATCCTCCTCACACCCAGAAGCCTTCCAAAGCAATAGAAAGCAGCTTTGTCTTGCTCCTTTCTTTCACTGGTCACCAGGTAACTTACATGAGCAGTTTTACTGGCTGATCCCAAGCCTGTTTGGTTCACTGTGGTCCCATCGAAAATCTCTGCCAGTTATGCAGCTTATAACATTCTCTTATGGCTCCTCAGTGACTGCCGTATTACCAGAGATGATGCTCATGTGTAACAGTGTGAGAGTTCCACATTCCTGAATTTCAAAGAATAGTTTAGCTGAAGACAAAGGCCTCCCAATATTTTTTCTTCTTAACCATCCTCAGGCTCTCATTAGGTTTTAAGATCTCAACACAATTTCAGCTCTTTCTATGTTCGCAAACTACTCCCAGAGGAAAAGAAGCTTCCAGGAATCTAATTCCTTGCAGGTTAAATACAAAAAATAATTTTCTGGTTATGCAGCTGAACTAAGCTTGCACTTCATTAAAGCTATAGTCTGTGCTACTCCCAGTAGAGCCCCAGGGCTTATGGTCTTGAGAGCTGATAGAGGTAAGGTTCCACAAGATACATGAGTAACTCAAACCGTTGGGTTGAAGTATATGATAATGACAATATACAACTAAACCTTAAATTTAAACTTCACTAAAACACATTCTCTCCTCTTCCCTTTCTCCAGAAGTATGGCTTTTTCCAAGTGACTAAGTAGGAAGACAATTTAGACTGACCTAAAAGAAAACAGATGGACCTCACTCAGGGTAGCACATAGTTAGCATGGTGAGATCACAGAATGGTTTGGGGTGGAAGGCACCTCAAATGGTCATCTAGTCCAACCCCCTTTGCAGTAAACAGGGACATGCTCAACTAGATCAGGTTGCCCAGAGCCTAGGATCTACAACAGTATTAATCATAAAAAAATAGGAGTGCATGCAGATTTAGATTATAACAACACTCCTGAGAACATAGTTTCAACTCTGTCAGTATGAGAATCTGCCAATTGTAATAACAGTTTTACAACCCAAAAAATCATATCTGTAACACTGGATCATAAACCTCTTAAAGCAGTAATGGTTTCCAAGGCAAGTAACACTCCCCACATAACATCTCTGTGTATAGGTGATTTCTAACACTTGGGTGAGTAACTGAAGTCAAGACCAGGACATGACTGACTAAATCACGTGTCAGATGCCTTTGCTGCAGATAAAGCAAGGAAATATTTTCTGTGTCTAGGTTGTATCACTTCCCAAAACAACATCCACCATTTTGGGCTAGGAGAAGATGGGCTATTAAATCTTTTTCTATCACATAGCAAGAAGACCCTGTTCAGCATTTTCAGCGGTACCTAAAAATTCTTCTAAATCACGCTGAACAGGAGGTATCTGCAGAAATGGAGCAACACCTCAGAAGGAAGACGGAATACAATTCTACACTATCTCTAGACTCCCTCAGTACTGGAGTTACCAAAAGGAAACGGGGTCAGTATTATTGGAAATTCTCAACATCTCTCCTCAGGAGGGAGAACTGCCAGATTTTCTTAAGAAAGTGTCAGTACTGCCTATATTCAGGAAGCTTTTTTCTGACACTGACCATCTGGTAAATTATCATCCTGCAGTGTTTAAGGAAATGAAAAAGTTTGATAAAGATCCTCATCTAGTAACATGTTGCCTCAGATTTGTGTTTTGTCAATCTGGGTCACATCATCTGTGGCTTTAACAGTCAATACTGAGACACGTTTGCTTTGCTCAACCTTCACATGAAACTCAAGAGACTTGGCTCTGATAAGGACTTAGAGGCATACCAGGCATCTGTCTGACCAGTACACCAGTTATAACTGCTGACACGCCTGTCTAGGGAGCTGTTCTGCCCACATCCTCACAAGGCATTTCAGAGGATTACTTCCCTTCCTTTAGATGCATTTGGGTTTTCATCATCAGTTGCCTTCTCTTCCCTTTGTTAGCTGTTTTTAATATACTTAATACTTGATGTGGAGGTGCAGGCTGCAGTGCCTGCAAGTTGTTTTCCCCCTCTTCCAATTCCATGGGTTTGGGCATCTTCCTGATGAAAGCAGCTGGGACTAAAGATTGTCATGATGCTATTTCTGAAAGGAGAAAGAAGGGATTTGGTACACTGGAGACAGCAACTTGAAAGAAAGGATTTTCTTTCATGTTATAACTACTTACATTGTTGCTTCCAGAAGGCAGAGTTTGCTGTAGCACTTGCTTTTAATCCTGTGAAATATAGCTTTAGAAGTGACAGCAGGCACAGTCAAAGTCTTGGACAGGCCCTTCACTTGCCCTTGCACAAGCTGTGAGATAATAAATAATCTTTTGGGAACCATCTGAAAAAGGATGACATTTTTGTTTGGGTCAGTTCTCCCACTTGGTGATAGTCTGTTATTATCAATGCATCCCTATGTGAAAGTGATTTTTATCTCATTTTTTACCATTTAAGTTACATTTCTGTATCAAAGTACTCCCCCTTGCCTCAGAACTTTAAATTAAACATGTATATGAGTCCATCTGTGCTACAGTAAATACAGAGTCTGATTCAGCACCAAGCTTTTACTTAACATGCTTTGCTACAGAGAGGACGTCTGCGTATCCTTAACTTTTTAGCATGAATTTATGTGCTCTGAGTTGAAGAATTGATGAGTTTTTACATAGGATCAATCTGCTCAGTTATCTCTTACTAAACTGAGTTATACTGACATTTTTAGTATTATCTCCCAGTGTGTCACACTCCACCTCTGCATAGAACACATTCCACACACACTGGAGACCACAGCTGCACCATATAAGAGGAAATCAAGTGCTAATGGCACAGACTGTGGAGACATACAAAATGAAAATAACCAGAAGAGCAGTCAAATGCTTGTGGTTCCATCTACATCAGCACTTGTAGCAAACTCTTCTTTACAATGGCTGCTTAAAATTCAACCAGAAACACATCCATCTACATCAGCACTTGTAGCAAACTCTTCTTTACAATGGCTGCTTAAAATTCAACCAGAAACACAAAAATGTAAATATTATTTGCATTGTATCAGGAAATAGGAGTACCCAAAGATGGAAAAAGAGGCATCTTGTTAGCTTAACAATTAAACTCATATAGTGAGACAATTGCAAGGGAAAAAAAAAAAAATCTGTGCCATTTCTAGCTGGAAGTGAACTAAAGTTAAATCCTCCAATAAGGTATGCAATTCATATACTCCTTAATGATCCCACAGTGTTAGTCACCTCAACCAATCTGATATTTGCAGACATTTATGCTTGATTTATTTCTTCCTTTCAGCTAAAATACTGACACCTCTGGTGTGGTAAAAACTGCAATGAAAACTAAAAGCATTCTCCCTTCCTTGGGTTGTAACCAGGACTGTCATGCATGATGAAAACACACACACAAAAAATTAGCTTCCAATTACAGTAAACAGATAATGAAGGATGCTTCCACAATGGCATCCACACTACAGACTCAGCTGAGGTTGGGAAACAAGCCAGTCCTTCTTTACATAAAGCTGGAGTTCACTGATGGCTAAAGCCAGTCCAAGCAAACATGTCGAGTGACACAAACATTTCCATTTACAGGCGTAGAGATCCCTCTATATGGGAGCTTAGCAGCCTGTTTCTTGTGCTCTGTTAACTGGTAATCGGCATGCTACAGACACAGCATGACCTCAAGTTTAACTGCCTATATTATGGGCAGTGTCAGAATCTCAGAATAGGCTGTTCCTGCCCAATACTATTTATGATCAATGGGCAAGATAAAAAGACAGCTGGTAAGAGTGCAAATGCAGACAAAACCAAGTCAGTCTGACAACTTGTGGTCCAACTGGGCTGTCTGCCCAGCTCTTGGGGAAAGGTTTTTCAAGAAAAGAAAAAAGAAAAAAAAAAAAAGAAAACGCAAAAAAACAACCCAAAAGTTTTGAACGAACACTAGAGATATCTTTCATGAAAATTATCAATTGCAAGACTAGAGGAATTTAGAGAAAGGAGGAGGAGTGTGTTTCTTTATCTCCACATCAGGTTTGAAGACAAGCACTCTTGCTCTTGAAGAAGTGTGTCATTTCAGCTTTCTTCAAAAGACTCCAAAGCCCATGGCAGGCACCTCTGGCAGTCATGTGAACACTCTTCTCTACTGCAAAATAACTGTGTTTCCTCAGATCTCTAAGCAACGTTATGTATTACAAACCTTCAGAAAACCTCTCCATAGGTAATGTTGTCCAGGGTATCTGCTAGAAGAAAGGTACCCAAAATTCTCTTTACAGCTTATAAGCGGTAACTCAGCCTGCAGATGCATGAGCTGTTCACATACTACAGGACTTACACTGATGCTGTTCCACTTAGCCAGGCCGAATGCTTAAGCTTTGGTTCAACTAACAGGCTAACACCACTTATACACAGCACAATTTGATGGGAAACATGGAGGTCTTAACAGATTTGAGGGCTCAATATCAAGCATTCATTTTCTGGAGTTTAACAGAAGATGACTTAGTTACATCTGAGCATTTACAATGGACTTTCTGCAACAGCATTCAAGATTGGTCCATTGCTGCTTCTGATTTCCTTTTCCAGCCCAAGCCTTGGAAAACAGAGAGAGCTAACAGAGTAACAATGTACATATTCTGCAACACCAACAGGCCAATGGTAAAAAAAATGGCTAATGCAAATTGTGATGCAAAATGAACACCTCACTGCATGACCTTTAATTGATTAAATAAAAATAGGATTAATTCCATCCTGGGCCCCAAATTCACAGTGTGCAGCCACAAGTAAGACTATGAAGTAGAGGGAGAAGTTCCTAGAAGCTCAGCCAGACTGAGGCAACTACTTATGCAGTTAGTGAAAGGCAGTATCCCTTCTTTCTGAATGCCTATGGAACACTGGAGCCACTGAACAGGACCACCAGAAACAAAAGCATTAGTTGTGCCCACTGTGTTAGAAGGCAATCTCCTGACAACCTAATCAAGGAAAAAGGGAAACACTGGATTTCAGATGAATGTAAGTATCAAATGTTAATAACTATCAGGTGACCTATTGTTTGATGTTACCGCTGCATGGAACAATTTCATTATTTAATTAAAAAGCTATATAATATTAGCCTGAGTAGTGCCCGCAGAAGCCAAAGTCTGGTAGTATCTACAGTGCATCATAAACTATGTTTCTCCTGAATGTAACTACACTCCAATCCTATTTGCTATTCATCACAATGGTCTCCCCTTGCAAGGGTTCATCAAGCACAACTCTCTGACCTGAAACCACTAGTCTTTCACTGTTTGTTGAATACAGGCTTTGGGCCAAGTCTAGTGAATGGAAAATGTTTTCTTTATCCCATCATCAGGGAAGCAAAACAAAATAAGACAATTTAAAAGCAGAAGCTCAAGCATATCAAAACCAAACAAATATTCACTGCCCCCTTACTCTCTGGCTAGGACATTTAATCTGTTTTTTAAATAGTGGCTATCCTTACAGCCCAGAACTGAAGTGCCTTTGCTGCCAAAATATATAGAACATATGCACTTGGAAAGAATCCTAAGGCAACAATCTCTTACTAGAAGGAGTGAAAAAAGACAAGTCTTTCTAGGTCAGTCACTGCAACAAGGATATAAAGGGAAGGAGTTAGCATTATCTAACCCAAGGTGAAGGTGGAAAGTCAAAGAACTAGCAGCAAGATGCTCTATCCTCCAGAGTCTACAGAGCTTAGGCAGGTATCCTTGCAGTAACTGGATTTCTTATTTAGCTTTTAAATCATCTCATAGAGGACTTACAACATTATTTCATGGCAGAAACATCAGTGATGTCAAGACATTATCATTTCTGCCCAGAAAGAAATTTCTGTAGAGAGGACCATCTACTCAGAACAGCCTGCTATCATGAGATAGGGCATAGGTAAGAACCTTCAGTATCCATAACCCAGTTAAATGCTCTTAGCACTAACTTCTTGACTGCTCAGAGGGGGATTTTTGACTTTGGCAGAGGCAGGGAAGGTGGAGTCAATGTCAAGCTATTCTGAGCTGTCACCAATAGAATTATGGAATGCAGCAACAGGTAGCCCACCACAATGTCCTGTCTGACAGTAGCTGCACTTACACATTTGAATGTTCAGGAAACATGCATTGAGATAGGTACTTCTGGCTGGAAAAAGCTCTTTTACATCATGCACCAATTAATTTAATGCAGCAGTAGTTATGTGAAAATACATTAAAAGAATAACCCCTATGTAAATTTTTTATATAAAGCTCAGTTGTACTCCTAGACACTAACGAAATGTGACAGCTTTTCCAGAACAAAACTTTCCAACTCTAAGAGCTTTCTGTAATGGAAACACAGAAGGTTTTGCATGGCTCTCTCTGCACTTCTTGAGGAATTTCAGGCTGCTGGCATGAGTTTAGGGAACACAAAAATTCAGGAATTCATACATATCTCACTTTCCCCGACCAAGGGGGACAATTAGAATATTGGGTTAATATAGGAACTTGCGTTTAAGGCTAGCATCAAATTTCCATAACCAGTTTTTTGGTTTAGACCTCTGGCTTAATCAAACATGACAGTAAATAGAAACATGATAGGGAGTTGTGACCACAGAAGGGAGATTTTTTTTTTTTTAGTTAGTTATTTTTTTGAAGTATACATGGTGGGGGAGGAGGGGAAGATCAGTAACTTAAGTGATGAAGAGCTTCTTTTTGAATCCCAGATGATCTTACTTCTCATGTATCACTGACTCTTCCATGAGTTCTGCAAAACTAATTGATGGGACAGAAGGGGAAACCAGCATTCACAGGCCCTATTTCACGTTCTGCCACCGATTTGCTTTTATGACTTGAAATAGTTCATTATATACTTTTCTGTATCTCAAGTTTCCTCTTGTACAAGATGGATAGAAGACAGTATTGCCGACATTACAAAGGTGCCAGAAAAATAAATTCATTTTTAAGGTATTCTAAAGACCTGGGAGAGACAGTTATGAATTCCAGAAGGACCACATTCACTCTGAATGACAGTATCTTAAGATCTTTGTAACGGTAAATGATGCATTTTTTAAAGCATTATCAGTCTCATTAATGTTTAGAATCTATCACGATATTTTTATTTATTTTTCCAGCTTGTTAAGTAAGAGTTTCTTCACTCAAATGGTAAATCTTGTTTTAACAGGAAAACTGCATTAGATCGCTACAGCCTTGGGAAGGCAGGCTTCACCCACATCCTCAACGCAGCCCATGGTCAGCGGAATGTGGACACAGGACCAGAATATTATGACAACATGAACGTGGAGTACCATGGAGTGGAAGCTGATGACCTCCCCACTTTCCAGCTCAGCCAGTTCTTTTATTCAGCTTCTAAATTCATTGACAATGCACTTCAGGATGAAAGAAGTAAGCACGGTGCTGAAAAGCGGTTAAAAGCATATTTACTCCACCTGATTATAAGCATAGTACTACAGCATTCAACCTTTGTGTGGAATGAAGAGAGTCCAACATAGTTTAACACAGAACATAGAACTAGTAGGAGAAAATTAGCTTAAAAGAAGGTAGTGAACTAGGACCTTTCCCACTACCAACCCAAAAGCTCCTTTCCACACTCTTGGATAAAAGTCCACACCACACCTCGCAGAAATGTATCCTGTCTGATACTAAGGGTTTGTTTTTGTCATTTTGAATCCTTCATAAATTAGCTGTCTTTTCCTCAAATTAGTCCCTATTAAGAAAGGTTTCATGGATATTGGCTGCACAGAGATTGGAGTGGAACAAGAATACTCTGCAGAGATTCCAGGCTGTCACTCCACAGCTTCATGCTCTGCAGTATTAGATTCACTCTGCAAATACAAAATCCATCTTCCTACCTGGCCATCAGATTACCCCAAGCTAGAACAGATTTATCTCTCTGCCATCTTCCAAGCACCAGGGGACCAAAGCAACACTTGACAGCAGAGATCTAGAAACATTCATTAAAACCTTGGTAATTCCTCCTTGGCTTGATTCTACAATTCGTTATTTGCTGACCTCCAGCAGTGTTCCCTCAGAAAGCTTTACACTGATATAAAATGCTACAGCCTAGGCCTCATGCTAGCTTCCAATACTATTCTTACTCCTTCCCCACAAACACTGGTTGGTTGATTGGTTGTTGATTTGTGTTTTGGGGTGTTTTTTTTTGTTTGTTTGTTTGTTTGTTTGTGGTTTTTTCCTTTTTAAATATGTCTGCAGGACATTTTACCAGAAACCATCTGAGAAACTTCAAGACTTTTCTGCTGACCTACAGAGACCTTAATGTCAGAGGATCACATAACAAGTTTCTAGCTTCATGTCAGCTTCTGTTCTCAGCTGTTTAGCTCAGCTGTAGCCAGCTGCTATCAGGCTTGCACAAATACTGTACAAAGACACTCTGTGTTTCAAGTGCCTAATGAAGCACTATTTACAGACATCTTCCCAACTGATAAGTAGCACCTGATTCCTAAACGGGATTTTATAGCAAGTAACCAAGTACCTACTTTCAGTGGTAATAACAGGGGACTTCAGTATATGGTGCTAAATACTTCTCATCAGTAACAAAATTACACTTGTTTGCTACTTTGCATTAGAATAGAGTGAAGGAAAAGAGAGAGAAAAAGGGAAAAGGGAAAAAAAGTTTTGTCTTTTGTGGCTAGAATGTATGTATTAATGAATTTACACCATCTGGGATAAGACTTTCAGTCAGTCAAGTGATCAAATTAATTGAATACATGTCTTCATACATGGGTGTTTTTTGTTTGTTTTGTTTTGTTTGGGGGGGGTTGCTAAGAAGTTTTCAATAGCAAATGTTATTGCAGCATGTCATGGAAATGCAGAAGCCTGTCTCTGCAAGAAGAAAGAAAGCTTGGCAATTTGGATGTAGTCAAAACACAGTCCTAACGCAGTGGGCTTAACCTTCAAAATCTTTGTCATCATGAAAAAACTTTCTGGTCAGAGTATTTTTTTGCAGCTTCAGTGTGGGCAGATTGACTTAACAGTTAAAGTACCTCAGTTTTAAGTGTTAGGTTTAGAAGGAAACTCAAACTGTTCACAATTATGCATGCTATCATTCAGCTGTGCATAAAAACTTCCCAAAATACGCAATTCAGACCATGGGACAGCTTAACCAGCAAGGCCTGAATAGCCTGAAAGGAGGACACTATTTTAAGAAGATTTAAGCTCCCTACAATTCTACAGATTTAGCATTTTGTTGTTTAGTTCCTCAGAACATAGAGGGGAATAGCATTTTCCTTCCATGTGAAGATAACGTATAAAGACAGAGATAAAAAAAGGAATGTGAGAAAAAACATACAAGACAAAGACCCAAGGCATTTCACCAAAGACACCTCAACACTCATCACTCTATCTGACTTTGGAACATGAGTACTGCATCTATACAGATTTTTCAAGAGAGAGAAACCCAATTCAAATAACTAAAACAGTTCAGGGACCTGTAACCACTCAGCAGACGTCTGGCTCTGTGCACTAATACTTTATACTCAGCCACATCTTGAAGGATATTAAGTTTTCAGAATCAAGACTGCAAGAGAGGACTCCCTGTTAGGGAAGGAGGATTCAGATTGGTCCTTATGTCAGAACTACAGAGACTACAAGATAGTATAGAAGGAACATGGCTCTAGTTTTGCTCTAGCAGGCAGTCTGATCTTGAATATTCACACAGAGGCAAGAACCGCCTCCTGCCATCAGGGGGCATTTTAGAAAATTATACAGGCATTTTTTGCCTTTGTTAAGACAACATAAAACTATATATTTTCCCCTAGATCCCGTGCATTTACCACCCATACAATATACAGCCTTCCTTGCCCTATCATGTATTTTATCACCTCAACAGCAACCCATTTACAAAGTGGGAGCTCTAAAGAGAAGCATGAAGGCCTGAACAAATAGGAGTTTTCATCCGTTTCAAATATTTGCAGTAATAATAGAAGGGATTATCTCTTTCCAAGAGAGGAAGAGGCACTTTCAGTTATCAGAGAGACTGGAATTTTGCCAAGATGCCTCTAAGACTGTGGGATTAGGATGCAGACTGTAACCATTAATCCTCTAGTGTTGGCAGTTCTTAATGCTACATAGCAATGCTACTTGTGCCAAGACATCCTCTTCTGCCTGGATGCAAAGGAGGTAATAGGCAGGAGTCATGGCTTTGCACCCAACACTTCTCAGGAGGCATAGCTGACAGAGATAAACTATTATTGGCCCTGATAGGATTTTTTTTCCTGTGGCAATTCAGCTTAGCAGGGTGTTAGAGTCCTCCAAATCAACCTCCTTCAGCAGTTCAAGCCTTTATGAGACCCCCCTTCAAGGTCTCCAAATCATTTTTGCAAATCTTTGTAAGTGTTTCAAAACCTGTCAATCAGACCTGAACCCACTTACTCTTAACTTCCTTCATCTAATCCAGACACAGCAAACCAGGAACGCTCCACTTCGGCTTACCTCTTTGCTGGTATTTGAAGCCAAGGAGTTTTCTGCCTCTGGAAGCTCAAAGTTCAACCAAGCAATGTCACAAAGCCAAATCTTGAGGCACATTTATTCAGAAATGAGAACTATTAGCAGAGACTCTGCTTTCACAGTACATGAGGAGATGACCATAAAAACCAGACAGGTGGTGGTAGTACCAAAATGTTACTTTCATTCAACATGACTGGGTAAGGGTGACTAGCCAGGTTTCTAAAGCAGCTTTTCTATAGTTTAAGAGGTGGTTTCTTCCTCTCTCCCTGTTCATATGCCTATTCATTTCTGTGACTATTCTTATTTGCCGCCCACAAAAATGAGTCCTAAAAAAGCCTTGTTACTTAAATTTTACAAATTACATATTTGGGCAGAGAGTGATGCACTCTAGATCCTGAAGAACATGATTATCAGGGAAAAAAACAACCAAACAAAAAAATCCATCAAATTCAGTTAGCTTTTGTGTCTAGCCAGTAGAAATGAGAAAGGCACTTCATTGTATCCCATTTATCCTCGTGGAAAGATGGTTTGATAGCACATCAAATCCTCCCAAACCCTTGTGCTTTGGTCATTATGCCCCAACACAGAATTACACACACAGGCCCTCTCTGCAACCTTTGTTACTGTTATTACAGCAAGACTTAAAGCCTCAACTTCCCCACCTGCAAAAAGACAGGCCCTACAAAAATGCTGGTAAGGGTAGCCAAATCACGAAAGAGAGGAGGGGCACTACAGAAACTTTCATGGTTAATTACCCAGTGTCATCTCTACATCATTTCTCTTTGTTTCTGCAGACAAGGTTCTGGTTCACTGTGTTATGGGTCGCAGCCGATCAGCCACGTTGGTCTTGGCTTACCTGATGATTTACAAGAACATGACAGTAGTGGATGCCATTAAGCAAGTATTAACACACCGATGCATCTTGCCAAACCGGGGCTTCTTGAAGCAGCTGAGAGAATTGGACATAGAGCTGGCACTGCAGAGGAGGAACACCAAAACCAGCCTGCCATCTGATGATGATGAGAACAGCACCACAATCTAATATTGCTCCTGGCAGGGCTGTGCTACTGGAAAAGAAACTCCATAAAAGGAGGGGAGGGGAAGGTGTAGTTAATTACACAGTCACCAGGATCATTTGTTATTTGGAAGGAAAAACAAAGTCATTTCATATGCTGTCAAGATGAGAAAGACTGGAAGCCAAATTTAAAACTCATCTTCTTAGAATGTTCCAGCCTTAGCAGAATTGTTACATGAACAAATAAATTTTACCCTCTGTGAAAAAATCTTCAACAGCACAAAAGCAGGCACAACTTAAAACCCTCTTCAAGTAAAGTACACACCCCACACACACACTAATCCTGACCTTAAGCCCAACACATGGCCTTTGAAAGAGTAGAGCTAGGCATTCAGAAAGAGATTTTGCAGGAAAAACACTGAGGCAGTAATTGCACAGATGAATTACTTAGTCCCAAAGACTTCAAGGATTTCATAGGAGTTTGCCTTTTTGTGTTGTTTCCTGGTATCTCCATGGCTGCTGGCAACTGTCATGCAATGCTTTTGACTTATCTTTGTATTTATCTATATAATAAATACCTTAACCTCAAATTCTCACAGCAGTACACAAACACAACTAGATTACTGTTAAAAAGCAAATTAGACATCACAATGTGAACAACATTCATGATAGAGATACAAAAACTCTGTGACACTTACAGCCAATTACGTATCCCAACTAGATTAGAAAAATAAAAAATGAAATAAAACTCCAAAGGAAGCTGAAAATAAAGGAATAGTCATAATGTGGGTTTAAAGCATCAAGAAATTCTTTGACAGGGTCCCTCAGCTCTTTCCACTTACCTCCATACACCTTCAAATACACCTTTTCAGAGCAGCTGTCTACTGATATTTCATTCACAACCTAGGCGTGCAACAACTCTTCCTATTCTTGTGTCTGATAATCCTGCCTTTCAAACACATGGTCCAGCTGTTTCATTGACTTTGATGGAG
Source organism: Indicator indicator (assembly GCF_027791375.1). Lineage (NCBI taxonomy): Eukaryota > Metazoa > Chordata > Aves > Piciformes > Indicatoridae > Indicator > Indicator indicator. Next base: position 20,299,440 of record NC_072016.1, on the reverse strand, counting down.
AAAGCTGAATTTTCTCACCTCTATGGCAGCAGCATGTTTCTTAGCATTAGCCTTACAGACAGGAATTCTGTACCAAATAACATACTAAAATATAAGTATCTATCACAATTTCCCTCAGTCAAGTTACAGGTTATTTTCTTTCTTGTATCCTGCATGACAGCTTGATGACTGCTGGAAACAGAAGAGGATTTGCAGCTAATTTAAATGCAGAACTGTATTAAAACAAGGTTTTCTAGGGCCTGTGGATGGGCATTTCTTTTGCATTCTGAGATGTGAAAATACAAAGGAAAAATGTAATTTCCTGTGGCCCAGCTGCTTTTGGTAGAGACTGAGAGAGCTCTCAGCAGCCTCTCAACTACTGGTAGAAAGCAAAACACTAGACTTCTTAAGTAGTTGCCCCTCATTTTGTCCTGCATAGGAGATTAGTAAATTGGTACATGGCAGCACTGATACAGTGACAGAAGAATGCATCAACAATTTCCAAAGAATGAGATTCCAAGCTGCTCAGAAACTAGGAGCTGGTATTCTTGGAGATACATGGAGATAAAGAATAGCACAAAACAGATTTCTCGATCTTTTCACTTTAGCTAGCAGTCTTCCTGCAGTGTCAGTGGGAATTCGGTGGCAACATTCACAGTGGAATAATTTTGAAAAATTTTTAACAAGGATTTATTCTGGTGCAGACTCACATTTTTCCAGTTTAAACCTGTCTACTCTAGAGCTCCATGTATAGAAAGTCTTCCTGATTTTTACAGACCTTCCATTGCTAGAAGTGTTCCTGTATGCATGTGTTTGTGTGCTCACATAGACATGCATATACACAGAACTCAGAGGTTCAACGCAAGATTTGCATTGTCTTTACCACAGCAATAATGATAGATTACAATTCTACCATTAAGCTACGCTTCAAATACCATGTCTGTTGCCATCATATACCCTTGTACACATATTATCACTTTCTATACGAAAGGTTTCATATATGAAATATTGACAACCTTGTAATGTATTAAATACATATTTATTCAACATTTTATTAAGATTATTAAAAAAATAATCTTAGATACTCTTTATTTTCACAAGGTGTATGCAACTATGATGAGTAACCTACACTTAGCCTCTAACAGCTGAATCCAAACCCCATCGACTTTAATGGGCTTTAGATCAAGCATGTGAGAGCACTAACACACACTGTTTCAGGAGGTAATTCCCATGCAACATGAAACTATGACAAGACACAAGAGGCTAAAAATGGCTCATCATAATTTATTTTATGTTAAAATGTACAGCTTGGGGATGGGGTGTTGTTTTTTGCAGTTTTTATTTTTTTTTTCTTTTTTTTTTTTTTTTTGTGGAATTTTTTTTAAGTGACTAAAAAGATAACAGATAAATACAAGAGTGTCACTGGGTCCTATTTTTACATGTATCAAGCCTCTTCTGTTCGTCCCTTACAGTCACTCTGTACAGGTACAAAGGCTACAAAAAAGGAAGCAATATAAACAGACACAAATAACTTTTGCCTTTTTACATGCGATCTGTAAGCTTGGTTTGAGCTATTCACACGCTACTGCTCTATTTTTTTTCATTAAAAAATAACTCCAATATTTTATAAAGATAGAAAAATCTACAGATGGAATGAAAATGTAAAGTTAGAGGCATTTCCATAAAATAGCAACTTTACACCAAATTCACTACTTCTTTTTTTAAATCCTGCCAAGTATTTGGACATCTATGAAAATGTTTCAAAACTTGACAAATAAACACTGAGATGTTTCAATCAACAGGAAAAAAAATCGTAACAGTATTTATAAAACAGAAAGCTGCCATTTTTTCTATTTCAGCCCCAAAGAAACTGGTCACAAAAATGGAAAATAGTCTCAACTTTACACTAAACATACAGCAATAAAACCCTTTGAACTAACCAAAATGTGAAGAGCTTTTGCAGCTTTTTTTTAATTATTTTTTACAAGTTTTATAATTAACAAAAATATAGTTCTGGTTTTTTGTTTGTTTTTTTTTACCCCTCAAACTAGGGTAACCTAATCAAGGCAAAAAAATTAAGAAATGGCTTACTGTTAAGCACAACACTTGTACAGTACTACAAAATGCACTGTCACTAACAAAGACATTAGCGGCATGCAGAAGTGTCACCTTCAGAAACAAAATCATACAATAAAAGAACTGCTAAAAGGCATTTACATGTGGGGAAAGGAGAGAGAAAAAGCTCACGATCCAGTACTGTCTGATAGTTTTGGAGTCTATTTATCCACTTTTTCAATGGGAGCAGGCACATAAAATGGCTGTGAACCATAAGCTGCTGTGTAATTGCAGTTCATAGAAAGAGTTCTTCCTTTCCAGAGAACTTGAAGCTCAATGAAACAAACGAAAAAAAATGGAAAACCACCTAATTTCTCCCAAAGAAAAGAGAAGTTATATCCCACAAAGTTAAAAAGAAGAAAAAGCAAAACCAAAATGAAACAAAACCAAAACAAATAAAAAAAATTGTATAAGGCTTTCTGCTGCATACAGCTTTTAAATGGTGCCAACAAACGTTTTTGCATTCACACCAATTGCTGGTTTTGAAATCATACTCTCCAAAAGATATTTGTGCAGATCAATCCAATATGCCAGTTTGGTAGACTGTCTCTCCAAAGGGCCTACCTTCTCATGTAGGATCCATTAAGAGACTGTTTAGACATGCCTGTATTCATGTAGCCATGATGCCCTGGAGGAGTGTACATCATGTTACTGTGGGGTGCTGTCTGCATTGGTTGCTGTGCATATGGCTGAGTTCCCATCATCCCCATCTGCATCTGCATAGGGTACTGGGGTGTTTGATTAATATACCCATGATTACCGTGATATCCACTATTCATCATTGGCTGGGACATACTATAACCATTCATAGCATTAAGGGTATTCATATTCATGTTCACCGAATTGACATTGTAAGCTGGGGCTGGCATCAAATTTACACTCATGTTCATACCACGCTGCATCGTCAAAGTCCGTGTGGGCCCTTGCATGGCCACAGTCTGCGAAGCCCGCCCATAAATTTGTGGCTGATGGGCTGCAGCAGCAGGTGGCAGAGATGTGGATTTGGTTCTTACAGAAACATGACCTTTGCTGGCCATCTGAGTCTGCAGTCTTTGGGTGTGGGATATTCCAATGTTTGATGAAGTCATATTACGCTGCAAAAGGGGAGGTGGCAAATTCATGGGAGGAGGAGTAAGGTTGGGGGGAGGGGTCATGGTAGCCTGTGCTTGGGGTCCTCCAGGAACAGCATGTGGAGACTGAGAAAGCTGAACAAGCCCTGTATTACTTAAGGGGGTGGACAAAGAGGCACTGTTTGCATAGGAAGTTACAGCAGCTGAATGGCTGTAAGGCAAAGAATGATCCATAAGCGTGTTAGTTAACTGTTGCAGCTTGGCAAGGCTGAAGGTGGCAGATGGCTGTGAGTAATGCCCTGCTCCAAATTCACTCTGCCCCATTCTTTCGTATAATCCAATGTTGGCATTGCCAGTCTCAGGGATTTCAGTTAACTGCATAGGTGGTGTAAAATTAGTGGCCATGCTGCACTGGGATAACTGTTGATTGCTGCTTGGAGGTCTTTCAACGACACAGCCTTGGGGAGATTTTACATTACAAGTGGGAGGAGAATTTATGTTTGTTTGTTGCATCATACTGCAGCTTCCATTAATGTTAGATATCTGCTGTGTCACAGCACAGCTGCTCTGTGTTAGGTTACTAGACGTAAGGCTACTGTAAGAACAACTGTTTTGAGAAGAGTTGTTCCCACAGATACTACTGCCCATCGTAGAATCATAACTGCTTGGGTTTTCATAGTTTTCTGTTGTGCTCTCAATGCTCCCCAAGTCACTGAACCCACTATCCACAACTTGTTGCGAATGATCAGAAACTGAGGGAACATCCATCATTGGGCTAGTCTCCATGTTCTGTAGAGATGGCACAGAAATGGCACTTTGATCTGGGCTGATCTGAGAGTAGCTGTTCTCTAAAGGAGCAACATTTGGACTACTAACAGAACGAACTGACTGGCTGGGATGAGAGTGCACAGATGAAACTGGACTACTGTGGTCAGACTGCTGACAATCATCCAGTGTGGTCATTTGGGGACTTTGGTCATTATGGGCATAGTTTTGCAAACTTCTACAGGCCTCTTGAGTCTCTGCACAGTCCTGAAATGTATCTTCATGTTCACTTGCCTCTTGGGTTAGAGACTGTACTGCTTGAACAGTCTCTGAATCAATCTCCATGGTCTCAGCATTCTCTGCCTTGAAATCAGACTGTAATTCCTCACCAGATTTTTGGTCCTGGTTGTTACCTGTACGATCATCATCAGATTCAGGCACTGGGTCTGAATCTGTCGCAAGTTCTTTCTGATCACTTTCACATTCATCAGCTGCAAGGTCCACACCACAATCCATTAAATCCTCCTGATTGGAATTACCAGTTTGAACATTTACGTCTAAAAAAGATTGCTGTGTTTCCAAGATTTCTTTGAAAGCTTCCCCAGGCAATTCCTCTTTCTCTACTTCTGCTGAATCCATGTGGCTATCATCTTCATCATCTGCATCATGATCCTCATTGTGAGAAGGTTCTTCATCTTCCTCCTCCTCCTCCTCCTGATCATCCAAATGTGCAGACTCCTCTTTTCGCAGAACCACCTCTTCTGCTTTGTCTTTTTCTTGATCTTTTGAATTTATTTCACCTTCTTCTACATTCCTTTCTTCTTCCCCAGATTTCATCATATCATTTTCTTGTTTTTCTAAGGGTTCACTGAGTGGATGCAGAGGTTCAGGTTCTACCTCTTTTACCTCATCATCATCCGGTGGTGGTAATACTGGGAGGGGATCTTTAAGTGCTTCCTCTGTAACAGTAGAAACTGAGCAGGGCTTATCTTCAGCTACTTCCTTTTGTTCCTCCACCAGCACCTGATAGTCAGGCTCCATAGGAGTCTCAGGTGGAGTGTATAAATTGAGTTTAAAGCCAGGTTTTCTCTCTTTGCTTTGCCTCCATTTTGATGAACCACGCTTAACTCCTTTGGGCCAACCCTGCTTACTCTTTAAAGGTTCAAGATTGTCTTTAGTGCCTTCTTCCAACACAGCTACATCCTCTGTATTATCTTTGGGAGGCAACAAATAGAGACAAAAGAGAAGTCTTAGCTTGCACAAACTAGTAAGTATTTTCAAACAAACTCAAAAATAAACTCAAAATGTTTTATGAAACTCTGGAACAAGAATTAGATCTCAAACCACAAAAGAATGACACAATATCTACAACTCACACAGGTAAGTAAAGTCGTACTTGTTTGGTGGCCTTTTAACAGTTAGCATCAGAACCACCATTTCATTAGACACGAACTAAGGCAAAAACATTCTCCAATTATTTACTAACCTTTGTATTTAGAATATAGATAGGCCATCAATTTATACAGATATCAGCTTAATGCATATTCATCTTATTTGACAGAAATAACATGTGTTTGGAATTTCCTGTTCAACCAGTCTGAAGGACAAGGCATACAGAGCATAAAGCCATGCTTTAGTACCAACACAAAAAAGGTGGTTACTTCCAGTACATTCTCATAAGCAACATATCATGCTCACAATACACAAAAGATAACTGAAGTTAAACACGGAGTGTGTCAGAACACTAATTTATTCCACTGCCTACAAAATCTACCCAAACACATTCACTCCTCTGCTCTTCCCTTTTCCCAGATACCACTAATATATATATATATGAGAAAAAGGAGAAGTCTTAGGATACAAGATGCTGCACACTTGGGAGTGTAATGGCTTCAGTGATACTTTTTTGCCACGTTCTGCCTCTCACTGTAGTTTTATAACACTCCTACAGTCAATTAGACAAACACACAGTATCAGTCTACTCAAACCAGTGCATATCTCGTCACTGGGACACAGCTGGAACACTCTGAATTTGCTGCTATTTGTTTAATTCAGTTCTGTGAAGAAGCAGAACAAAGCAGCAATATTCTAACATACATATGCACTGGTTTGTAGCAGCATCAACATTCGTAAGTGTGGTTGCTCTAGTCACAGAAAATCTGTTTAAAGGAGAAATCAGTGCATGATCCCTCAGCTGAGGATAACCAAGATTAAACTCCACATGCAGTTATTAAAATACTAAAACAGTACATACTGGATTCTTAGAGAAAACCTGAGAATCCATTCATTCATTCTGGAGTTAAAACTTGTAAGTGCAATTTGAGAGCCAGGAGGTCAAGGGATGAGTAGACTTTCAGAATAGCTTGTTAGTAGTTTCATTAGCCATCCATTAGCTTTTCTGCCAGGTAATATCCTTGAAATCAAACCAGTTAAGCAGCTTTGAAAGAACACAGTTAAACTACCCCTCTGTTTTCAGGGGAAATAAAATAGGGACTGTACTGCTGAGGACATATTATGCCCCAGAAACAACAAACATTTCATTAAATTACCAACAATGCTGAACAGAAAGGTATTTGTGGAAATCAAATCTTACTTTTTGCTTGTATCCTTTACAAAGGATACAAGCCCAGTATTAGATAATATTCCAGTGATACCTCTACTCCGTTGAGTATGAAATGCCCTGTTGTAAGGACATAAAAGTTGGCTTTGGCTACATGACAAGGACTGTAGTGCTTCAGACTGGAAAACATTTGTTTTCTGACCACAAAAAGTCAGATTATAATCTTAATGGGTCAGGTATAAAAAAAGTAGTAAACATAACAGGAACAAAACACAGAAAACCTGAAGCCACCACTGAATTCTAGTAAAATATGTGAGAATAATGGCTCCAAAAGAACCTCTAAGTAGAAAGTATTATTAAAGATTTTAAGAATAAAATAACTAATTTTTCATGATTTCTGGAAATCATGGAAAATTTCCAGATTTATAGCAAAAATAAACAGCTCCTTTGAAGGCCATCTGACAATTTTGAAAATATAAGAACATTTTCATCTTACTTGTACAATTGCCATCACTCCTGTAACAAGAACTATCCTTCTCCTCCTTGTTTGGCTCTTCCTCTTCCTCCTTCTCCTGTTTCTGCTGTCCAGGTTGATACACAAATGGTTTTTTAATCACAGGCTTCAAGTCATCATCTTCCACATCCACCTCACAGGTTGGTTCCAGCTGCGGCATGGGACGCTCCTCATCTGAGTTATCAAATGGCTCATTCAACACCTCTGTTGTTTCAGAAATGGTCTCTGTTGTAACACTGCTATTAATCCTTCTGCGTTTACGGCCCCTTTTCTTTTTCAATATGAAAGGTCTCTGAAAAATAATTCCACAAATATAATTCTTCCTACACTCCTCTTCGTTACCTGACTCTGGGCATTAAAAAAATTAACTTTTTGTAAAGTGAGTTTACAATAAACTATTCATTAAAAAAACCCCTAAAATCTTCTACTGCATTAAATTCACACATAGACAAAATCTAAAAGTAAAACTTCTAAACATTTATGTAGGTATGTACCTATACATGCACACAAACCTTTCTGCAGGTGAAATCTAAGAATACCGTTTTCTTCATATTGCAATGGTTTATCCAATTCTGTCAAATAATATTCACTGCAATATTAAATAAACCATACTTACACATTTTGCCTCTGTAGGTTTACAATTCCCCAATAACCTTTATATCAAAGTTTATTCCTCTAACATTTCTGGTTTCTGCTGCTTCAGAAATAAGTATGTATGTAGAAAAGTAGGTAACAGCAAAGGAAGTGCACCTCAAGCTTAAAATGCATCTCAACAATATACTTAAAGAATCCTATAGCTGGATGCTATAAAGAAAAAAAACCTGTCCAATAGTTAATATTTCTATTACTATGCCTTCTTACAGATTTGTAGTTATTTTTAAGTATGTTCACAAAGTCTAAAAAAAGGGATACTCCAGTTTCCGTAATTCTCATCAGGGACATCTAAATACATATGCTAAAGAAACTGGATGAGAGTAGGACACTTAGGTCACTAATTTAAACCGCTCAACTAGTCAATTTTTCAATAAAGTGATGTAAACGCTGCAGTAAGCAGAACTTAACATTTAAAACTTCTGGAAATTAGAAGAACATGGGTTAAAAAAACCCTTTTGTTTTAACAGCATTTGTTTCAGAAAAACGGTGTTCCCCTTTAAGAAGTACCTATATCAAAAAGGATGACAAGAAAAACCTTACAAGCTGGGCTCCTTCTTATAAGGGAAAAAAAGAGAGACCCATTAAAATATTGAACCAATACCAAAGCCAAACAGCAGAGGGCAATCACTAGTTTAAAAATTAACCAGAAATTCTGATTTTTTGTGTCACCTAGTATTTTACAGTTCTGTTAAAAATGAAAAAGATGAAAAGTCAGATGGAAGGAAAAATCCATCAGACAGGAGCTGTTCAGTGTCCAAACAACACAGAAAGGATTAAAGCAGTCTCGTAAATGCTGGTAAAACCCCAGATTATTTTGATGAAAACAAATGGGTTGAAATCAGAGATGAAAGACTTTAAACCAAACCATTGAAATAACACACCTTTCTTTTCATGGCCAGTGACTGTGGCTTTGTCAGCCGGGGAGGTGAACTCTGATGTTTCTCATCTCCGCCATCCTCCTCGCTGCTTTCCTTAGATTGCTCTGTGGATTGCCCTCGCTCTCCCACCACTGCCACACTTTCTGGAGATCGCAAATATTTATTTTTAGATTGTACTTTTGCAGGTGATTGCCTACTGTTAGTTCTTGTGGAGAATATTTCTTGCTCTTCCTTTTCCCAGCAGCTAGCTTGTTCCATTAGACGCTCAGCCTGAAGGGTTGAGGTTGAAATAATGGGTCACTGAAACAGCATTTAAGTAGCCGTATCTTTTACATTCTAAAGAGTTACAATAAGTCAACCCCGATTAGCACTGCTAGCTAACCTAGGAACAACATTCCAGCTGAATCATCTAGTAGCTCCTTTACAACAGTTAGGATAACAAACCAAAGAAGATTGCATTTCATGGGATATTTAGCACTATTAATGATGCAGTGAATTGATTTAAGTCCTTTAGCACTACATTACATGCCCACTGACATGGATCGCTTTGAGCAAGTTCATAACACAAAGAATCAATTGACACTGCAGCCCCTGAGCTCTGCACCAAATTTGATCTGATTACATGCTCTTTGACTACCTCAGGAGCGATAAACACCTCTCCATGACAAGTGATTCATGCTTTCAAGTCTTCATAACCATCCCCTCAAAGTTACGGTATCTTGTTGCACAGCTTTCTAATATTGTGTATTACAATAGTATCAGTATCGACTATCGTTAAGCACTGGTCAGAGTTAAAACTGGCCTAACGCTGAATATTGAGTGATGAATTCCAAAGCAAGTGAAATTCAGAATAAGAAGTTTCTGCTATTACCTCCTTTTCTGCTTCTCTCTCTTCTTCAGAAACTGCAGCATTAGAAACTAACAAAGGAGTCCATCTCAAACTTTCAGGATCTACTTCATTGATACGTGGATTCGCTTTCAGTTTCTCCATGTGACTTGAAATCAGCTTTTCCCTTCTAATAATTACAAATCTACAAACCAATAAGCAGTAATATATTTTAGAAAGTAATTGCCTCAAAATCTTCCTACAGTTTAAATTTTTTTGCACAATAACCTGTAAAAATACATGGGTAAATGGATACATCAAACTAAAAGTATCAGCTGACACACATAGGTAACACACGCTACTGTCTGCTAAGAGGAAGCAAAGGAAGTTTATTAAATGAAAGCTTAATACTAAACATTACCAAGGCAGAGAGGAAAGGCTTAGCAGTTAACTAAACTCACACAAGTAGTTTAGTGTTGGTACTTTGTTCACTGCCAGAACAATTTCTGATTTTCATGTGACACAGAAGCATAAACAGAAAAACACCATGAATCATCAATTAAAGAGTGAGAAATTCATCAATATTACACAATGAATATGGCACCTAACTAGACGAGAAAGCAAGCTGGAAACATAGGTTTTCTAAAGAAACATAAAAATGTATCTTAGTCCTATGCTGATGCAGTAGAAAACTTTCTAACAACTACGAAATGATGTAGCACATGAAAAGTAAGTGAAGACCAACATGACAGTACAGCATGCTAACATACTGGCACATATTCCCACCAAAATCCTATTACAAAGAACTATACAATTCTAAACAACAAAAAAAATGCCCTTTTGTTTCAGTAAGAAGTCAGACCAGGTGAACCCTTTTCACGGAATCCTACTTCACCTGTTGTAAGAAAAATTAACAAAATGTAGGAAACCGTAAGAAGCCATATACAATTCCCAAGGTAAGTGTCTGACAGGAATTTCAAAGATGTGATCTCCTCCTGGCTCAGGCACAGACCTGAATACTTTTGGCCAGGTCAGTTTATATCCCTGCCTAAGCTTTACTACCTGTGAAAAAAGATGAACTGACCTCGTTCGTAAACCATTTTAAATCCTAGAGATAAAAAAAAAATGTTATTTACTAACTGAATGTCAGTATTATGGGCCTATAGCAATTTGCAGGGCACAAGCTGCATATAATCTCTTTGAAAACTTGCCTCCTCACTAGTTTGAAACTTAATAGAACTGAATATTAGTGCTGGTGTACATAAAAGTTAGTGAGGTTGAGCTACTCCTGATCATCTTTAGATTTTTTTGGCAAGCCACTGTTTGTAAGGCAATTCTGCTTAATTATGAAGTTTCCATTTATTGGAATATCCTGAAAGAATTAAGATACTCTTCAGAAACACAAATACCATTGAAAGCCATTTAAGGCATTTTATGAAAAATGACCACAAACACAACAAAACCAACCCACTTAAAATCTAAAATATCAAATCAGGATCATTAAGAAGCAAGATGTTCACAAAACAGGAACTCCTTTCCCAATGCACTGATTTTCAACACTGATCATAACCTAAAACAGAAACTTGCTTTCCCAGTACCTTGGGCAGGAGGACTTCATCTAGAGCTAATCTGATTTCATGGCTTGTCTGAATTCAGTAATGATTGGGGGGAAAATTAAAACAAATAAACAAGCAAAAAGTGTGTGGAAGAAGAATTACAACCCATAAACCGAATTCTTCCCCTCACCGGTATTCAAAGCAAGACACTTGCAAAGTGAAAGTCAGGAACTGTGCTTACACACAATGATAAAACAAATAAAATTTTGCACTGAAAGTGTTTCAAGCTGGCCAGATGCTTCTAATAACCATTAACATGAAAGATGATCCAAAACCCCACTGTTTGTTTAGGGAGAAATGGGAGACCCCATTAACAAGACCTGGTTGTAGCAATTTCTTCAGTAAGATGGTTATCATTCATGTTAACAACAGTAATTTTACACAGACATTTTTCACATCAACTATTTCCTAAGTAGAGTGTGAATGTTTTGTCTCAGTATTTTATATATCTCTCTATATAAATACATATTAAAAAAATATTATTTTATTTAACAAGATTCACTGACCTATCTTCTCTTTTATCTATCATGCTATGTTGCTGCAGGGTTGTGGCAATATCATGTGGACACATTCCAGTAGCTCGACTCATTCCTTTGATGCTGATTTGTTTTTCGTGGTGACAGTTAAGATATTCTAATATAACACTTTTCCAGTAAGCCAAGTATGAGAGACGACCCAGATCAGACAATGGCTTTTCAGGGGATCCTGCTTGACCCTCTCTTCTAGAAAGTAAATAGCCTAGAAGGAAAAAAATCAGAGTACTTTATTGAGATAACAGAACTAATGAATTTTAACTTCCTCATAAGAAAACTGGCATTAATAGAAATATCAGCACAATTGATTGTTTTTGGTAGCCTTTGCAATTAAAGAAGTCCTATCCACAAAAGAGATTGGTTTTCATGCTTATGTACAAAAAGATTAAATCCTTACTAGAGACTCGGATCTTATGAGAACCTTCTAAACACAAGGCAAGGAAGAAGGCAAAGCCAGTACATTTCAGAACAGGTTTCACCATACAATATCTTATTTAGAACCACATCTGTGTGTCTTTTTGAGAAACTTTTGCATGAGTCGCATCATTGAAATCAAGGATTTTCAGAATCATCTCAAGAGCAAGTGTCACAGGCATTATTGGTTAAGTCAGTTTTCTTAAAGAGGCCCAGGTGATGTAAGTTTTACAGTTGTATTTCAGAGATGAAATGCAATTCGTAAGTTCAATTATTATGAGAAAAAAAATTAAAATTATCTCTTTTAATTCACATTTAAAAGCCTTCACAGAATTCTAGTTTGCAGTCTTCAAGACAGTAACTGATCAGCTATTATACAATACAACACCTTCATTTTATATCCTATGAATGTTCCAAGTCCTTTTTAACTTCAGCTTTAAGAAGCATTTACAATTTAAAAACACATCTGCTTGGAGATAATAGAAGCCTGGTATTTGCCACCATTAAAACTACTTCAGGATGACGAAAAAAAATAACATTAAAGTCTATCCTTTCACAGTAATTTATCCCTCCATGATAGGTGTTCTACAACGAGCCTTTACAAACACTAGTAAAACATGGGCCTTAAACATCAGGCTTACAAAAGGCTTATTTCACCATAAGCATCAACATCATGGAATTACACTATACAAAAGTCATTTGGAACCCATCAACATAGACAGCTCTTTTGCCTTCCTATATTCTTAAATACTCCTTCCAATTTTCAACGATTACATTAAAACACATCTAGTACAGCCATGTCACATTTGCTAAACAAATCCTGACTTCTTCACAGAGTTTCTCCTTAGCTATAAATCAAAACCATATGATTAACATTCAGTTTGTGTGAAGCAGTCACTGTTTCTTATTATTCTGTATGCTCTATCATATACAAACTGTACTCACATATATAACCATGAAATGCACACACACATACACTCATACACATATATTTACTCAGCTTCCACAACAGAATTTGGAAAATACATATACATTGGTCATCATGCTCCAACCTCAAGTTTGCATAAAACATTTATACAGACATCCTACTACATTCTGAGGGATCTATAACAACATATAATCTAAAGCAAGTAGAGTAATCATAGTATCTGTTAACATGTTTTATGAAAAAACTGCCACAGCTTCAGGAGGAACACCATCCCCTATCTGCCAATTTCTACACAGCACACAGACATCAACATATGGCCTGCCTACATCTATGTGGGCCCACTGGAAAGTAATACATTTACTGGAAATAAAATTTATTCTGTGTTACAGAAGAAACACTACCTTAAAACTTAAGAAATGGAGGGTGTTTTAAAGTTGCAGTGTATTTTTTTTTAAACTAGACGATACATCTTAGTATTACATAACTGTCACATTCAAAACCACATTGCATCCTGAATAGTTTGAAGGCAAAGAATTTTTGGTTTACTTCCAACTGCACAAATGGAGACCTACAGCATTTATACACACACCAAGAAGAAATTTCCCATCAGATTATTTATAACATAGAAAGACAAGCTTTATACCAAGACATCATTACCTATAGAAAAACATGCAAAACTGCAGCAGTACAATTATTGATAGAAGTCTCAACACAAGAACATGGAGAATAACCTAGATTTTAAAAATAAATCCATGAGAACTGACAGTTGATTTAAGTAACTTTACAGTTGAACCTACCAACTTCACATTCAAGAAAATTTGGGCACTAATAGAAAGTGTTTGTAGGCTGTTTGCAAGACCGGCATTTCACTCACACATTTCTATGTACTTTAAAATTACTTTGGCAAGAATTTTCTTCCTTTACTTTCCTTATACACAACAGAACTGTAACTATACTTTCCCAGTAAACATCTTACAAGGTTTACTAAGAAACCATCATCAAGAGTTTGGAATAAATAGTTAGGAAACCACAAGTAGTGCCAGTGTTTTACTAGTGTATCCTTGCTCATCAAATCCTTCCAATGGATGGGAACTTTGAGACCAGTTCTTCCTGGGCTTTTTCATATATTTTTACTCTTTGTTAAAGCAGTGCAACTTCATCTGCATGGCAATAACATCTGTTGGTATTCTTTTCCTACCACTCTACAATATAACCTATGCTTATCCAAGATACCCACATTCTATAGGATCAAAATTGTCAATCAGAGGCAATAGTCTTGGTTACATGTAGTGAGCACTGAACGGAAGGTTTCTCTTAACACATTTTGTGATTTCAATGACATCTATTAAATTAAACTTACCAAAGAGATGCCAAATAACTGATCTAAGTTGCAGGTAAATAAAAAACTCTGATCTTGGTAGCTCGTGTATCTATCCTGAAGCATCTAAAAGGAGTACCATATGCCCCTGTTAAACAGATACCCCCCAGTGTCATTGCGTCTGTCTACTCTTAATAATGGATAGCCTCAAAGCGGAAAACTGAACTTAAACTGAAACCTCTGATAAGAGAACAGCAGCAGGATTCAGAGGACAAAATGCAACGCTTCCCCACCGAATCCCCATGAATAAATAAAAGTCAGACTGTATGTTACACCAAAAAGCCCACAATAAAACGTAAGATCTAATCTAAAGAAACAGTTACTTGTTTTATCTTCTGGACATAAATGATAGTTTCACAAAAATTAAATAGTCAAAATACCATTAATGATTTTTTGCCTTATCTCCAGCCTTCATTGTGCAACACCTCACATAGAAAAAAATCAAAGGCCATAAATTGCATGTAAATCTCTGCAGAACCACTTATTCAAGATTTAAAACAATAATAATTTCAATCTGAGAAAGTTAATATAAAATATATATACACATATATATATATTATGCCTTGAACACAAATTTAGGAGATAATCATACATTAAAGCATACATTTAAAGAAATTAACTTGAGCAGTATGTGGTAATTTCCATCTACAGCATTCAGAGGAGTATGTAGCTCCCCTGAAACAGCTACAGCAATCACAATTACGTGAAAACAATGCCTTTAGTACATCCATGTCGGTCTCCAGAAACGTCCAGTTAGTTAACTACTGATTTTGGTGTGCTTAGTTCTATCTCTTAAAACAAAAAATATGAGATCAGGGATCCAACTTGAAAGTACTCTATTCTAACAGAGATCAACAGAGAAAAAATCCAAGGGATAGACTAAACCAAACAACTATCCCGAGAAACTCACGTGCAAACAGAATTAGCCTGGCTCTCTCTGAAAAAATGGAACTCACCAGATGTGTATCATCTCCACATCAGCTGACATTTTCTGAGAAGTTGGTAAGCTTTGCTAAGCATCAAGTATCTTCTGCAAGTAGCACAAGTGTTGACTAGTACTAATCTTTGTTGTCATTTCCACTAATATGTCTGGTACTGATCTGAACTGAGTCTTATCAGCCCAGCTGTGACCAGAAAACCTTCTAAAAATTGGAATAGTATCAACCCCCTTTTAGTCCTATAGCGCAAAAGTACTTTTTATGCAGAAAACCAGCTTAAAAAAAAAACCCCAAACTGTTTCTTTGAATGCGTTTAAGAGTGACAACAATAGCCATTAGGTTTTCAAGTAACCCAAGCAATTTAACTGTGGCTCAGTTACACACAGTAGCTGTTAAACATTGGTATGTGTATTACACAGGATTGAATGAACACTTCATTAGTGGTTTTCTACTCACCTGAGAAGCAAGAGAACTTAGCTAATATGAAGGCTATGAATAGCATTTTTCAATATAATTATATTCACTATTTCCATTTAAAAAAAACACCACACATGCTGGAACAACTTTAGAAATGCTGCATTTTCTATTAAACACAAAGATTACTTTGTTTAGCTTAAAAGTAAGCAATAGTTGGTTGGCTAGCATCCACACTTTGGAAAATAAATTCTAGCAGAATAGGTTCTAAGAAGATGAAATAGAGGGCTTTATTTGGCTTGTACAGTAAGTGTATTAGCCCTATTTTTATGAAGGACATCTCTTGCAACCTCCACTGGGCAGACCAATACCACATTTTATTGAAAATTCAACATAACCAGAACACAATCTACCCAGAGTATCCTGAGGCAGTTTCAACAGAATCTATTCCAGATGATGCCATAGGCTGACTGTCTAGTATCATTTCTTGTGGTCTACTCTCCACATGTTCCCTCAACAGACCATCTGACAGCTCAGCTTCACAGTACTATATGTAATGGACACTGTGCTGATCTAACACAATTCCTACACTCTAACTTCACTGCTTACAGGCAAGCAAGTTCTTTGAGAACAATGCCAAAGACAGGCAATTCACTCATGAGGACATAATGTATGATGTTTCATTATTGTTCTGAAAATCTCTCACCTCATTGTATCACACTGCAATACATAGCATTGTCTTCAGCAGAAATGGACAGAATCAGCAAACACGTGCCTGAATGGCCAACAGAGTACTGAATCTCATTCTGTACTTGGACAAATACTTACCAGTTGCAGTTCCTTTCTCCTATGCTATTAGCAACGAATCCACATATTAGTTTTTGACTTATGCAGACTAAAAATTAAGAGTCTTTAAAGTGAACTCTGATATAGGGATTCTTAAATTCTATGTTTACATTTACATTACATAGATCTGTTTGCTACAAAAGCTGGAAATAATACTTCACACTGAAAAACTTACAATAAATTTATCTGAGAGTCTGTGGTCTAGGAAACTGTTTTTCGGTAGTAATGCTGCCACTGTTGGACTTTTAGCAAGAGTGGACTTGGTAAATAGGAAATTTTTATTCTGTTCAGCAAGCTTTCATCAAGACAGCTTCCCCTCATATGCTTTTTACATTATCCACTCCTATACTTTCTAGTAAAACTGCTGGATCGTCATCATGGTATCTTGCTTTGAAGAGGAGAGTTTCTGTTGTGAATTTTACTTCATTTAGATGAAAGAAAAAGACTCTCCTATTTTCCAAGTACAAAGGATCCAAATTTAAGAGAACTATCACTGCAAAAGCATTAATTTATTACTTATGTATTAAAATGCTCAGAAAACAGATGACACTATATTATTAATAATCTTCCAATCAATTTCAAACCCAGAAAGTCAGACAGTATACTTCTAATAGGTAATGACTGAGGATCAGGGTAAGGAATAAATCCTTTGAAGAATGAAATTCAAACCTATTAACCTTGGCTTCCAATATTAGTTCTCTCTTGCCAGCACAATTCACCTCACAGCAAAACACAAAGGCCAACTTAAGCAATTCCTGCCTAGATAGAAAGCCCATTTTAAAAACAGCTTTCAGCTCACAAAGAGAAACAACACAACTTAGAACAAGTGTCAGGTTATCACCTCTCACAGAGGCATGAAACAGCTAGTGAGCTGCTACAACATACAGAATTCATACTAAGGTAAACTGCCACCACCATCAGTTTGCCCACAAGACGTTACCTGTATGTACTGGTATTCAGGAACTGAACTGTAAATGGCTTGACAGCCTGTGAATCAAGGACAAAACAAAGCACTGATACCACTTTAAAGGACATGCTTGTTCTCCAGCCACACATTAAGGCCAGCACAACCAAATTAATTCGAGCGGCTACACAGAATTGTTAAGGCATAACCAGGTGCTATTTTACATTTCTCGACCTGTTCAGCTATACTAACAACAGCAATTCATCACTGATCCTATGAATGGGCTTAAACAAAGCTGCCATTGTTTAGTACTACATCAAGTCCAGTTCAAAATGCACCTACGCAATGCTGTGCTTAAATGTCAACCTGCTGTCAGCATTACACTTCCAAACTTCCTAAAGTTTACGTGGCAAAGCAAGTTCTCCTACCATGAGTTAATCCAATGCTAACAGCAGAAGTTTCACAAGACAGCATGTGTAGGAATACCTGTAAACAGAATTCAAACAGATCCAGACGCATTTATTCAGCATTTATGTGACTTACACCAAGTCGAATGCTCTATTAGCTTTGCAATTCATGGTGATATAAATTTATTTCACTCATTGCTGTAGTTGTTCACTCTTCCTTGTCCATTTTGAAGACGCATGCAACATTTGCCAACTTTCGGTTACTGAGGATGTTCCCCAATTGCTATGACTTCTCAAAGATGATAGGGAGAGGCCTCACAATCAGGTCAGCCACTTCCCACAGGTCAGTCTCACCTGCTCCTGTAAGTTTGTATATGATCATTTTACTTAAGTCCTCTGTAATTTGATCTTCCTCTACCATGGATTGTGCATCTCTCTCTGCCCATTAAGTTCTGTCACAATTGCAAACAGGCTCTGCCAGCAAAAGCCAAGGCAAACAAAAGTCCTGAGTACCTCAGAGCCCTTTTTAGATCTCCACCACACCTGCACATTGTCATGTAATGCCCTCTCTATGTAGCAGCAGGGACATGTTCTGCTTATCTTCCTTTGTCCACATACTTGTAAATGCTCTCCTGTTTGTCTCCACATGCCTCCAATCAAATTTAGGCTTAATTTCACTCTTGCACATGCAAGCAGTACCAGTATCTTTTGTGGACTTCGGATTTGCTCATGTCAGGAGCTGTAACCGCAGCCTAGCATGTCTATTTTCATGAGCACAAGAGTAAGTAATTTTCACAGTTTGCAGAAACTCTCAGGAGAGCAACGTGTCCTGCTCACTGTTCTTTACAACCTCTTCCAGGACATGACTCAACAGTTCTCTGAACACAGTAAAATTCTGGGCCTTGGTGTGCTAGTCACCTTGCTTGCCTGACAACTCGAAACACTACCATCTCATGGCCACTACAAGGTGTAAAACTCTTCCAGTAGCAGATGTCATTGGATTGCTTGAAAGGTCCAGTTTTCCTGAGCTATCCTTATTTCTCCATGACCTGTTCAGATAGACAATTATAAGAAACCTCACCAAGAGGCATATATATTCTCAGATCATCAGAATCTATCTTGGAGAGCAACAAAGGTTGGGGAAAGTGTCTACACCTTTGTGGTTTTATATTAACATTGTAGATGTGCTTCCACCCTTTTTAAACACTATTTTTGTATCAGGAAGTATTCTTCTAGCATGAATGCCCTCTAAAAACTATATATACATTCACAGCTGTTTAAATAACAGACAACAAACTCACAAGTATTTGAACTAATCACTTGGTCCAAAGCAATTATATAATACACAGGAACATATGGACCTCAGACACTTGCTGTACAGACGAACTCCACTGCAAATTAGAGCAACAATACATGAAATTAAGGATTTGGATCCTATCCATTATTCACTTCATAAAATTATGCAGTTAAGCAGTCAGCATTGGAGTCCACTGACCCAGTCTATCTGCTAGTGTAGTCAGACGAAAAAAAAAAAAAAATCACTGCTGACCAGAGCTGCTGCAGGCTAGCCATGTACTGATGTCATGAAAATTGAAGTTAAATAGCAGCATATTGCTTGGATTATAAAAACAGATTATTAGTCTACTGTCCTGTCCCCACTGTTCGACTGGATGTAGCCTTCACAGCAGAAGCCCATTTAGAAACACACATATGCCACACCAGCAAAACGAGAAACTAATGCTGTGCTAGCATTTGGGACTTCAGTCTGATTTGTAAGGATTTGTTATCTTTTCCTCACTCATTGTGCAACTTAAACTTGCCAATCTCAGGTTCAAAGTTTTTCTGTGTATGTAATCGCACCCATAATGTTTACATGCACTTTCACACACAGCAAAGGTATTCAACACCACTGAAGTAACTCTTATACAGAAGACATAATCAAGTACAAAAGCTTTCCAGATAAAAAACTTTCAAGGTGCCAAATGCACTGCTGAAAGCCCTGATCAGACGAGAGCTGCAACAAAAATCAAACTACTGCCAGAAGTCTGAAACAGCTTGAGATCTACATCTCAGAGACTCCCAGTCATAAAACATCAGCTTTTTGAAAGTTGTAAGCAATACTTCATGCTCAAAGACTGCCCTTATGTAATCCACGCTGTTCAGTCCTATTTATATTTTATCAATATTTGCATCAGAAGAAAACATATTCATGAGAATAGTATCCAGAACAAAAGCAGCAAGCACTGAACTATCCACCCTTGCATGCTCTGAGTTCTTCTCAGTTTCTTTAAATGCTAGCTCCCACAAATGAATTATCAGATTTGGATAGATAAAAATCAAGCACTTTTCCATTAAACTTTGTTTTGGTTGAAACATAACCAAATAAAATAAATCCTTTGACATGAAAGGGAAGAACTCTTATGTTTTCATCTAATGTTCTGTATCAAGCCAGAGATCTGAAAGAGTGATGTAGCAACTGTTTTTATAATACATCAGTATCTGAAGTGAAGATAACCCTCAAACCAGCATTTTCAAGTTATCCTAAGAGACTTCCCTTTTGTCTTATAAAACATGAAAGACTTTGCTTTGAAATTATATGAACAAGTTGTGAAGACACAGGTTCAAAAGAACAGTTGGAAAAATCAGAACTGCTGAGTATTCATACAGGACAGCTCAATGCAGTTAGGACAGCTCAGCATTCCAAGTTCAGAGGTATGACCATGAGTGGAAGGCAGAAATAGGTAAGGTGAAAGAGTGATCTTATTAAGCCTTAAAATTCCTAAAACTAATTCATGTTACCTCTTTTTTTCTCCATAACTATTCTGTGTGCCTCTGAACTGTTCTTATCTATGTCTATGGGAAGAAGGTCAAAGATAGAGGACCTTAAATAGGTGTTAGTATCCTCTTTGAAAGCACTTTCAAGGCAGCTTCAAAGCACCCCAATGCCAAGATCCACACAAACACTAGAAAAAAAAAAAGAGAAAGACTAGCTGTTACTTGAGATGCTTAGATCAGTGAACAACCTGCTACATTCCCTCTTCTCCTTTGTCTGGTTAAAGAAAAGCTTTCTTCCTTATGAACAGAGTAAGCCAAAGAGTCTCTCATTATTGTTACAAGAAATACCAGCTCTCATTCCTCTCCACATCCTCAAGTAAACTCAACACAGGGGGCCCAAAACCTTTGGTTCCTTTATAGAAAGCCTCAGGGAAGAAGTTAGGGCTAAACAAATGCCAGTCATGAAAAGAAGGAAAGGTAAAGATGACTGCATTACAGTCAGACTAACAAAAGGTACCCTTTGAGTGAATTAATTGGCTAACACTTATTTTACCTGTGCCAGCTGCTGGTAAACCCCTTGAGTGGAGATTCTGTGCAAAAAATGGACCACTTATAACCAGAGTGAAAGCATTAGCAAGAGAAAGGGAATTGAAGTACCCTTAAAATCAAGACTTGCATGCAGAGAGGGCATCAGTCTTGACTGATGAAAACATTAGTCAGGAGGTTAAGTGGTTTAGAAAATTATTAACAAGGCTGGATTATTCTCAATTTTATAATCAATACTTTTAAGTTATTATTTTAAATTTTATTTTTAAAATTATTAAATGACACTGAACAGTAAATTCTTTACACAACTGCAACTGTTGAATGAATTTCCATTAAGAACTGCCATTATTGTCTGGTGTTTACTGTTGACAGCACACAGATACCATTGTTAAAAATAAATCAAATGCACTTGATAGGGAAGACTGACTGCCTTCTTATAGGCTCTACATACTCTTACAAGACTTAATTGACAGATAAGAAGATGGACCCAATAAGCTATGCCTAATATAACAAATAATATCCCCAGAACCTTTACATAGTACTGAAGCCAGCCAGTACAGACAGAAGGCATCCATCATTAAGCTCTGACTCTCACCTGGAGTGTTAACCTGGCTGTCAACATAATTCTCCCATATTCAAGGAACAGGAAAATTCTTATCCCACTTGGAAAGTGACAGATGCACTGGACCAAAACTCTATCAGGGATATTTTTAACAGTTTTAGAGCAGACAGCCCAGTTCCAGAGTCAAAGAGATTTTTCTATTTATTCATACCTACACAAGATAGCTTAGCAGATGAAGAATGTGAATAAAAGCAAAATGGGGAGTCATCACTTAGAAGTAAAAAGGTGCATCTAGGACATCACTGCAAAAACTATTTACTCAGGAAAGCGGTTGTGACGCCCTGCAAGGCACAAGGGAAGACATAAAATCGTATTTGTCTCGTGTGAAGCAGCAAAATGTCATTGCTCTAATAAGTCATGCCACAGAACAAGGAATTAAGCAAGTAAGCTTCAGAAGAAACAACCAAGAGATGAAGGAGGTTGTTAGGGAATCTTTTGATAACCTATTAGCCAGCACATACATAAACTACCTGATTAAAAAGCATACATTATCTATCAAGCACCGAATATGAAATCCCATCTACTACAGCACACTTCAAAAAGCCAGGCCCAATACATGGCAATCTGATAAATACCTCCTGTTACTCGAAACAGAAGGAAATAAGCAAAAAAAGAGTTCTTCACAAGAAGAGAGAACTATCTGACAGAAGTGATGATACTGAAGAAGAAAGACATGTTAAAAAAACCACAATGCTAGCTCATTGAGGTGAGATGTCTCACTGTGCCTCAAACAGGGTGACAGGCTACAGAATACCCACTTTGTCCACTGACTTATTGCAACAGAATTACTTTTTGCAGACAAAAGTACAAAGTGCTTATGATTAAAGATGTACTACTTAATTAAAATATGTTTTCAACCACCAGTCTTTGGCAGATGGTTTCTCCTGTTCACAAATGCCCTATATAAAGGGCAGCAAACATTGTTGTCCAACAGATGTTCGCTTTCATTGTTACCATGCTTGGCCTCGTCTTTTAGCTGTTTTCAGTGCTATTTGAAATAAAGATGTTCTTCAGTTAAAGTAGTCTTAGCTTTTGCATCTCAAGTGACACACCCGCCTTTTCTTTTGTAGTTCTGATAAATGCACAGGCTCTCAAAGCTATATCAAAAATGATGCCAAGAAATCCCAAAAGGCTGATATTCTTAGAATAAGTCAACAAAGCTTGATTCAAAAATCCATCTTTATTTCCCCACCATCTAAACCTCAGCTTGACAGAATGTTCCTTATTAGTTATTTAGGAGAGGCCAAACTCATGCCTTCAGGTCGCCAACAAAGTCAATCATGAAGAAAAGAACATAAAATAAGCAGCAGCATTTAGACTCCCTCACAAATTCACTGATCCCACTCCCACTTTCACCTCTCTCTTAATGAAGAAAAAAGCCAGGTAATTTGACCTTTTGTTTGAAGGCCATGCACCTGTAACCACACCAACAAAAACAACCAGAAGATTGAAAGTGTCCTGTAATGGGGTACACAAGTAACTCAGTAGTGAAAAAAAAAAAAAAACAAAACCAGAACGATTAAATATGGGCCACCAAGGTAATAAATGACACAGGCCTGTTTTATATAGACTCTTACATTTGTGGCATTGACTTTGTAAGTGGTTTGAGAATATACTTTTTCAATAAAACCTATTTAAAAAAAAAAACACCTGTTATTCTTCACCCTCAGCCTCTTACTCTCACCCTCTGTTTGCCACACCCTCAGCAGTAACAAAATCTCTCAGGTGTGTAATGTGAGAGAGGAAATGCCAAAACGCTCTTGGTTAAAATGTTATTTTGAAAAACACATCTATAATCCCACTTCATCCCAGTCTCAATTCTGTTTACACATCTATAATCCCACTTCATCCCAGTCTCAATTCTGTTTACAAACCACAGCAATGCAGAACTGTAAACAACTTCTAAAAGTATTCATTCCTAGATTGTATTTCTGCTGTATTTCAGTATTTGTTACAGCAAACTGTAAAACACCTTAACACCAGATTTTGGAAAACAACAGTGTAAGGGCGTTTACAGGAGTTCATTATTCTGCAGACACCTTTGTTTTTCAAATTTCATATTTGATTAAAGTACTTCCACATTAAAAAAAAAGACATTCCTTTCGATTTTCTTCAAGTAGTTTTCCCAAAATATTACTTTCTGGCTAATTCTCCACTTCCTAGGACTCCATTAAGGGATTTAGACTATCAATTCTATATAAACACATACTGAAGAAGTAGATCCAACCACTTACAGCCCTCTGCAGCTTGGACCTAGATCTAAACAGCAGACAGGTGTCAGAAGTGGTTGCCAACAGTTTCATTAGCATACCAGAACTTGTATGACATACATCTGAACACACTTCTGGTATTCCCTAATAGGTTTACTCCATTACAGCATCCACTCAATTTTTTTTTTTTTTTTGGTCCAGTGTGCTCTGTTTTTCCAGAAGTTATTTTATGAATTAGTATGAAGAACAAGTTTTCTCAGTTCAAGGTCTGTGTCTTGTTTCTGCCTGAACACAGTTTTGAGTGTTACCACCTCAACCTGCTACTACAAGGCAAGTCTACATAGCTACTTAAAGCAGTGCAAGCTTAAGGCAAGAATTTGTGTGAATTCATCATAATAAAGAAAAAAAACTATGTATTTTCATTCCTCCTGCCCTCTTCTGTCTTCCTAGCACTTTTGTTAATAGTTGGTCACGGTTTCTGTGTTCAAGTATTCCTAAAAAGAACAAACACCATTTCTTAACTATAATTGCTTTAATCAGTTGTGTCATCCCATCTTCCTACCAAAAATGAAAGCTCTTCAGTTAAGAAAATCTATCACCTTGTTCAAGGTTCTTCCTTCACTGATTACAATATTTTCACTCTATTCCAACACTTAATTCCAACATATATTTTGCATTTTTAAAAAGTTACTAGTCTTCAAAAAGGCATGACATTTTCTCAAAGGCTAGTATCATCTATCAGCCCTCATGTTAGTTTCATTACTAGTTTTCACTAGTTATTTCAAAGTTTTTTTAAAAAAAAAAAAATTTTGTTGGGGGGGATGACTGTATGAACATGGTGCTCCACAGAAAGTCACTGCTTTCCAGGTTTCTACAGAAGAGCAGCCTAATTTGCTGCCAAAGCAGAAACCCTAGAAATGCTACAGCAGGAACTAGAGGAAAGAATTAAATCCAATTTCTGTTACAGAAACTCTTCCAAACCTTTGTAATGTACCAAAACACCATAAAGCTAGTGTAGAAGATGGAACTAGACAAGTTCACTATCCAAACTGAGTAGCCTTTACTGCTTCTGAAGACACTGCACAATCCAAGACATGAGTGAGAAATCTAGGCCTGAAATTGCCTAATAGAAATAATATATTTGCAATCAAAATTAGTCTTTTTCTCTGCATCAGAAGACAGAGCACTTAAAGAATTGGAGCCATGAGGAAGTCTGAAGTTGATCCTAGAAGAGAAAATGCTGATTGAATTCAGTATATTCAGAAATAAGCAGGTTTAGTTTTTAATGATATTCATGTTTTCCTTCAATCTTAGCAGAAATCAACTCTCATCTTTTTTACCAAAAAACCCCGATTTTACAGGATAGACCAGGTCTTTACCAAACTTTCAGGGTAAAATTCCAGCAGTGCAGAACTGCATTAAAAAGAGAAATCTCTTACTCCTTAGTCTCCTCAGACTGTGCCTAACAATTATCCTAGGGGTTTTATGCCGTGTAGTTTTTTCAGTTTGCTTCAAAACTCTTGGCAGTAAAAAATAAACCCACTGTCCTCATTGTCATCAATACATGTTTATGTCACCTGCTGGTATTCTGTGGGACAGCTTTTGTGCCTAAAGTAATTCTCTGGACTCAATTCACAATGACCACTTCCACTTCCACATGACTGAGCCCTAAGTCACCATACAGAGATGTAGATCTTCTGCAACAAGTGCAAACTGGAAAGAATTCTAGAACACGCTTGTACAAAGGCATCCATCCTTTTTTTGCCCATTCACTGCCCCGTCACCATCTCTTACTAGAAAGTGCATACAGGATCCAAGTTTAACAAACACCTTTAAGGACATGTGTCCTTACTCCTCCACTTTTAGCCCAAATATTTAATTGATTCACCTTCTTTACATGCAAGCCCTTAAATGGTTGCATGTAGGCAAGCAATTGTAGGGATCTGCAGTGAGAAGATGACAGGACTAGATAGAACTGAGAGCCAAGAAACAGATGTAGCTCTAGATTTTCAATCAAGTTCTTCAAAGCTGTAAATGGCAAATGAACACTCCACTCCATGAAATCTTGTTTCCAGGCCTTTACTGAGCAATGGCTTTTGAGAAACAATGTAGGCTCATGAATGTTGCCACTATCCTAGCTGACTTTGAGCAAAAAAGTGGACCTCTCTCAGTTAGCAATTTATAAATACCAGTAATGGCACTGACCTCCTTTATCAATTCTCTGATACTTATTGATGAAAAGCATTTAAGAGAAAAGGTGTAATTTTTCAGCTGCTACAATTAGTTGGATCAGAAACACCCTCAAGTAACAAAAGGCTACCATCAAGTACTTCGCTTCTCAGCACTAAACCCAATTGTTACTGTCATGCAACTGAACCAACATATTGGCAGCACAGTTGGAAAGGTTTATCCCAACACTGTCAAGGGCATTTTTTTTTTCCTTCAATTGCTGGTAGGCCTTCAGTGTGGAATCCAGTAAAGCAGAAATATGGTGACGTGATAAGCTTTGTGACAAAGTGTGAATCAAAAGATTGGTTTAAACGTACAGAAAAACAATTATGAAATACTACAGTATTCCATCCTAGTAACACTGAACTTTGTGTTAGATATTCCAAATGAAGAATTTTTTTATTATTATTTGGCACTGTGGCCTGATGAATAGAAATAGAAAGCATATGAAGATTCTAGGCTTTGTGAGAGCTCAAATCAAAAGTAAAAAACTTCTGGTATAGAGAACCTAATAAAGTTTATAAAAGAAATGGGACTACACAGAGAGGAGTAGCTACAACACTGTAGCTTCAGTGCTTGCACTGTTAAAAACACAATAGCAATGCAGGTTGAACTTACAGAGGACATACAAAGACTACTGCAAATGCAAGTACATATAATTCTCATGACAGGAATGATAATCGTGTATCACCACAAATAGGCATGAAGTCAAACAAACTCAGAATGGGATCTTATACAATAAAAGCTTGTTCTCTCATTTACTTCTGGATTAACTTAAGATGGAGTCTACTTTCCAAAATTTAATTTATAGCAAACATGAAAGATTTATGCAGGAATCTCCCTCACGTATAACCCTGCAATCACAATTAAATCAGTCTCACAGAATACCAGAACAAGGAAATGAAAACAAAACAAAACGCCCAAACCGAAGTAGTTCGACAAGAAATATCAGTCCTGTAAACAACAAGAAAGTGTAAATATATTAAGCAAATTAAGACCCTTACTCATTTTCAGGAGCTGCTTTTGTACAGTTAGCTACACTCCAAGCAAAAATTATGTTCCCTACATGAACAGTCAACAGATTGTTATAAAATAATAATCAGTAAAGCATACCCAGAGTAAATGAAATTACTTCAAGATATTTTATACTATTCAGTATGACATGCTTCTAGAAAAAACAGGTTGAACCGCTTTTTATCTTTTATATTAAGCAAGATGAAGCAGTATCAACCCTGCAATTTTACAAATCAGTTTCATCATTACATAAGTATTTGGAACATTTCTTTTTCTTTTTCTTTTTTTTTTTTTTAACAGCCTAACAAGCTTTTAGTCACAGTCAAAACCAGTAACTTTGCTACCAAACAGACAAATGAACTCCTAAAATTTTTCCAGGCTTTAAAAAAAACAGAACAGATCAGGATACATACATTGTGGTCTAAAAACATGTCTATTGAAGTGACCAATGACATAGAGAAAACTACATGTTAAATTTTTGCTGAAGACAATCAGACTAGAGAACTCAAGCATTTTACAACGTGTTTTCTCCTCACAAAAGTTCAAGTACTCTTCCTAAAAATCTTTTTGTCACATGTGAGACTACAGACTCCTGAAAAAACAGACTTAACATAAAGGTTGATTTTGGTGTCTACAGAGTCAGAAATAACAATTATTAGTTTCTATTTGAAATATAGGTAAGTTAAAATGTACTTAGCAAAAACTTTAAAATAAAAAAATCAGTGGCCAAAACTCACGCATTTTTCTTTTAGCAAAATAAAGTGTTTTCCCTTTAAATCTATGGATGACCACATAGACTTATATGTATTTGTATTATCTGTAAAGATTAAATTGGTTTGAGACAAGAGAATGCATCACAATCTGAACAAATACATTTTACTTACCAAACAAGCAGCAAATTCTGCTCCACACGCTACATTTTCACCAGACTGCTTACAAAGCAGAAGCTGCATAGTGACTTGAGGGTGCATCCTTCCTTGCCTTTCTAACTGTTAGATGTCTAGATAGATACAAAGTAATGCAAGCAACTACTTGCACACAGTTCTTGAGACCTTCCCTTTCATGGCTTGTAACTATGATTTTCTGGAAATTATTTGCTTGGTTACATTTTTATTGTTTTAGTCTAAAAACTCTTCTGGTTACTGTTATAAAAAAGACAAGTAGCAGTGAGTCTTCACAGAATCCAAACTAAAGCAATTTGGATGTGTTACCTGCATAACAAATGAAAATAACTTGTCTTCCAGTAACTGTATGATAACATGACAATCCAGAAATGTCACTTGCAAGCTCTGATAAACTTGCTCTGTTCAAGTTTAGGATATTAATTGTTTGGGGTTTTTAATACCCCATCTTCTCAGAACAGTAAGAGTGAAGTAAAATTACAATATTGAAGGTAGAAACAAACAAAAATCAAGAGAAAGAAGCAAATTTGTTTTCAAAGTTTTTTGTGTAGACAGATTTTTTGACTCTCGAGATGGAGCTACAGCTTTCCCATTTAATGGCATCCAGCCTCCATATTGCAAAAGGATATAAATACAACCCAGGAAAGTAAGCTTTGAAGTTTTGCTTTCCTTTCTACACCTAGGGAAAAACATCCACACACAGTTCTCTCATTACCTTTCATTTAGTTTGTCCCTCACACTCACTACAGAGTCAGATTTTCTCAGTCATCTCTTGGTTCTTCATTTTGTTGGAAACTAAGACAGTATGATTCTCAGTCAGTTAAGGGAATCTCTGTCCAGAAAACAAAGGGAAAACACTGCGGAAACGTATTGAAGAGCTGACTGCATGCTCATGAAGTGGGCAGTTTGTTAGCTACAGCATACATAGCTGGGACTATGCCCAGCATGTTCATAGCTGTAGCCTGTACCTGTGGGATCATGTCTGCAAAGAGGAAAGGTGCAAGAATAGCATCAAATAAACATCAAGCTAAGGATATAGTTATATAGGATATATATTGCAAGTTACAGAAATCCTAATAGTTCAACAATGCAATGTGCTTCCAGATTTTTCCAGAAGGATAAGAAGGACAGAACACCCTACTAATTTTTCCAGATGAAGTTTACATGGCACAGTAACAGAGCATAGACCCACAGAAACACAGCATATCCAGACCTTCTGTAGAATCCATGTTTCATAGCCATGCTATCAGTTTTGTAGATTAACTATTGCAAACAGCCAGCATAACGTCTATTGAGAGTGCTTCAACTCAGAATGAAAAACAATGGAAAAGCCTAGATGTACTTACCAGTTGTGCCCATTAAGAGTTGCCCACTTCCTTCTGTAAGAGAACCTAACCCTAAAATAGTGCCAACTTCTACCTAAGCACGCTTGAAGTTCACTCCACAGTTTCAGGAATACGCAGTGCTTCTCACTGCCTTTCCTGAAATATGTTGCAGGTGTACAATGAAACAGCTGTTACATTCTGCTCCAGTGATGGCTACATTTCAATGGTGGATTAAGTGGTCTATAACTATCCTTACCTAACTCACAGGGGTAGAGTGAAGACTGCTTATAAAAGCTACACAGTAAAGACATGCTAAGTGTCTTTATTAACTCTAGTCATGCTGGGGAGAACACCGCAAGACAAAGAGAACTATATAGTTACAAACTACTGTGTGTCCTGCTGTTATACTGCAATGTACTATTATTTCCTCTTTAATGTTCTAGTATACACCTTTAGGGCAGGATCCTAGTATTTTAACGACCTCTGTTGTCTTATAATTCTACAGTGCTTTAAAAACTGTAAGTAATAGTGAAAAGTAACCACATACAATAAACATAATTCCTTATCATGCCCTTTCTGAACTACAGTAAGAAGTTGGATTCAGTAATACTGTGAACACGCAGCTGAGGATTTTTTCAGACAATTTGGTACCGCATTTCATTGCGGCTTAAAGACTCGGGAACTGACAAATCTGTATTTAAACAAGCGTGCCTGAAGCTTTCCAACAGGTCAGACAACTCTTATACTAATGAGCAATGCACTGCAAGCTAATATTACTGAGAGAGCCATTCTCCATTTCCTTGAATACACTAACAGAACTGCACTAAGTTTTTCAGCTGAGGGAGCCTTACTACCCTATGTGAAGAGAAATCCCATTATCCGCTGGTAAAAAAACATCACAGCAAGTTAAATACAAGTTTCATATGTTACAATCTTTTACAACAGCCATCAGCTCCCTAGATTGCAAATGTAAATAAAATATTTCACTTACTGAAATCAATAAGAAACCTTCCAAATCCTTGCCTTTGATACTGGGGCATGATCATTATGCATGAGACATTGTACTTCTGCTGGCAAAGCTTTTCCTGTGGGAAAGAGAAACAGATCAGGTATGTCAATGCACTGCTTAAGTGGGCAATTGCCGGCACCTGCCACTATCCTTGTATGGTATCCCAATAAGGTGAACAGATGAATGCAGTCAGTACCAAAGTCAAATAATTCCACCTATTTAATTATAAGGAGGAAGCACCAAATAAAAATATTTTGAGGGTTAAGTACTCAGAATCTTAAAAATTAAATACATTGAATAAATAGCAAAATGCTGCAAAGGAGAAGGGTGGAATGAAGAGGGAAATATTTTCGTGCTTCACTGACCATTCTGTCAAGGATATAAAAGTTGAAAATAGTATCCATAAACACAGGGAAGCTGTATTTTCTGAAACTGCTATGAAGTGCCTGGTGGTCTCCATCTTTAGATTCTCTGTGCTCTCTCAATGAACATGGGGTCAGAGTGGAGAAGAAGAATCCCACGCTCACAGAACTAAACAGCTATACTTGAAGCATACTTTTCGAAGTTGAATACTTCTCCCCTGAATCCAAACCAAAGCAGAACACCCAGATGCCAGAGATGTTCCAGTCAGAATGAAGTCACATACAGGAAATGGAGGCAAATAATACACTGATTGTTTAGAACAAAAAAAAAAAAAGAATGAATCTAAACTAGGAAATTGTTGTAACAGTATAAGGTCATCGGTTCTTTCAGATTTAGTGATAAAAAGAAAGTGCCTTGAAGTCTTATTATCTTTAAAAGATTACACACACCCCCCCCCGTCCCCAAAATAAAATTAAAAAAAAAAAAAAAAAAAAAAAAATCACTGCGTAGTTTTGAGTGAGACCGAATAAATCAACCCAAAATATCCAGGTCAGCACAACTGATAAGAAATCACAGCAAGCATGCACATAGTTTAGGATGCCACCTATCACTTCAGCCTCCAGACATAAGGTGACACCAGACCAGTAATGACACTGACAGGATCACATGCCAGCACATTGGTATACAAACGTTTCTTCAGCTGTAAGAGCAGATACCAAACCCGTATTTTGCCAGGTTTCTATGGAATAGTGAAGTTACTTTCTCCTACAGGCTTCCCAAACTCTCAAGACTGCTGCTAGCACAAGGTTCACAGCCTGGCAATGTTATTTGTAATGAGCGGATTTCAAAAAGCCAGAGCATTCCTGCCAGCAGAATCTCTCACACATTTGAAAAAAGAAAACACAGGGGTTGGGAGGCTGAGTAGGACAACATTTTAGCATTTTTTAACATTTGTAACCATCAGATGGGACAAACATTGGCCAAAAGCAATACGAGTGACACAGGGCCAAGAAAAACCATCCTTGATGAAAGATGAAACAGACACCAAGAGAAACTCACCTTAACATCTGGATTATTGTAAAGAAATCTAGAAAATACGTGTTTGTACCAGACTGGACATGCTTTTATGCCATAAGAACTTCTGAATGACATAAAAGACAGCACAAATTGCGCCTACACATCCCACTGCTACTTCAATACCAGCAAGGCCCACATCTCAAAAGAACTGGTCAGAACCCCAAGAGATCACTATATACTGAGAATGTACCCTGACAAGATTTTTAAACTTCTTCAAAATAGTACCTACATACAAATCAATTATATAGATGACAGGAGATGGTGACACCAGGGGCAAGAAGTACTGAATTTCTGAGTAAGTAACAATCACATTCCTTACGGATATTAATGGAAGATTTTTCCAGTTGCAAGCACACCTAATGATAATTCACTATTATTTTTGTCAAGACAGTCCATATAAATATCTTTTTATCTATAGCAGCCATTCTTGTATTTCAAAGCAAACCCACAAACAATAGATACATTAATTCTAATGAAGGTATTCACCACGAAGTTAGCCAACACATTGTTACATTCACTGCAGTGATTAAATGCATTAGATCAGACTGCACACAAGAGATGAGCATTAGCTGGCCATTCATATCTGAATAGCCAGCTCGAACTCCTAGTAAAACCATAAAAGCACACAAACATTTAAAAGTTTAAAGTATTTGAAAAGTTAAACTTGGTATACAATTGCAGAAACAGTAGGGGGATGAAAAGATTTAATTTCCAACCACAAAACATTCTGGAAACAAAGCAAAACAACCAAGCAATCTGAACAACAAAAATCCAAACCAAGAAAAAACCTGCAACCCAATGTACATAGCTGAATGCATATGTGAATTCTTGATTTGAATCAGTCTTTGAGATAAGAAAGTATGACCGTATTTGAAACAATGAACAACGTATTTGAGATTTATAGAAAATATTTCAAGCTTCTGAGCTATTTTTCTTTGTTGTTGGCAGAAATATTAACAAGAGCAGGAAATTACGAATGTTAAAGAGAAAAAAAAAAAATCACTGGGGTTTTACCTTAGAGAAATATCCAACTAAATGGCAGCCTTTTTCATCATTTTTTGTAAGGACATAGAAGAGGAATGGTTCAACGTCATAATACAAAGTTTTATGGTCCAGAAAGAGCTTGGCTAACAAGCAAAGATTTTGACAGTAAATTTTGCTCACATTTCCATCAACCTAGAAAGCAAGACAAACACAATTATTTCCTCTGCCACTAACACATTAGGACAGAACAACTTACTGAATTCAATCATATCCACCACACAAACAACATGGTGTTATAGAAAAAAGACACATTAGGGTTTAAAAGAGAAATGCTCTACTTTCTTCTTAAGTAACAACTCTGCAGTTAGCACTAATTGTTTCGCATTTTTTGAAGTACCACCCAAGTATCAAGATTTATAAACCAAGTAATTTCACCTTTTAATTAAGTTAGACTTGGCTCTTTCACTTCATTCCTGGAATGAAAATTAATCTGACTGGTAGACAACAAAAATAGTTAGAACTACATGAAACTATATTTTGCAGTAGTGTACAACAATTGAAAAAAAAAAAAAAAGGATTATGTTGAATTTTTAAGGTGTAAGGCCAATGAATGAGTTACTAATTAGGTATCAGTCACAACAATGTTTTAGGTATATTAGACAAGACAAAATTTCTGTGCCAGACTCAAATGCTATTGAGTGAGAGAAGTAAATTTTCAGGCTAAGTACTACAATTAGTCTAGGTATGTGAGAGTGTGAAGAGTCAAGCTGTGACTCAGACAGCTACAGAACAGCCAGACACTGATGCAGATTTCCTAGATAATTAGTTACTCTCTGAAAGGGAAGGCTCAAAGGAAACAGCACTTTTGAAATCATCTTAGTGCAAAGGTTATCAAAGAACATCAGTAAAAGCAAAAACCAGTAGCTGCATTTCATTCACAGTCAAATGGTATGCACAAAAAAGAAGGCGTTTTCTATTCTAATTTGGTTTTAGTTAAGAATCCTAGTTACAAATATGAGAAAACCCCAAATTTTGGGATATATTTAGGGATTTCAAGGTGACTTCAGAAGTACAGCTACCTTAACTGGATTAAAGATCAGAATAAACTTGCATATAGCAAGCACTCAGGAACCTATGAAACACATCAACATCTCATATGACTTAATCCACTGTCCAATTATTTTTGATTAGTTTTCATGTTTATTAGGAAGTGGCCAAGTTAAATGTGCACATTAAGCAAGTACAAATCATCACGGGGTAAGCCATAAACCTGAATACCTAAACTATGTAAACTATCTTTTTTAGCAAGAACATTTATCCAGAAATGTAAACAACTTCTTAAATTTCAGGCAAACACAGCTTGTTCATCAGTTTTAAATGCAAAAAAAGGGGCAGGGAGGGGAAAAAAATACACAAAATAAGGGTATGAAAGTTCAAAAAGAAGCATCTGTCAAAATTTTCTTGTCTACAACAAAGTAGTAAACTATGTCAGTCTTCTCTCAAATCTGTCAAAGTCATGTTCTCAGCAGAGGTACATAAATCTTAAATGTCAAACTCCTTTCTATTTCTCTCTAAAACATGAGGGAAACCACAAACCCTTTATTCTGTGTAACAGAAGATAGGTGCACAGAATTCTTCAAAGGATCTATGAGTTTCAACAGTTAGCAGAGTAGCAATGGACATTAAAATGTTTGAAGTGAAAAACCTAAACCATTGTCTATCCCCCAACCTTGCAATCCTCTTTTCAGAGCTGTGGGTTTGTTTTTTTTTAGTTACGTTGTTGTTTATATATTGGCAGTAGCTAATAAAAATAAACTGGAAAGCAGGATTTACCTACTGCATACCGCACAGTTCTTAACACCCACTAGTGGAGAAAATGTAAGTTACTTTTGACCAGAATAATTTTGTTTCTTGACAGGAAGAGGTAAGTTTATTCGCAACTGAAGTGGTTTGCTAGCAGACCTACAATCATAAAAACTGCCTAAGTCAGGAAGGAAGCAATCCTAATGCAGATAGCTATTATTTAATAGCACAAGAACAAACAATTGAATCAAATACTAAGATTCAAATTTAAGTATGAATCCAACACTGCATCTACCATTGTTTGAATAGACAATGACTGAGCACAATACACACTTACCCAACATGAAAACACAAGTTTCAAGAAGAATCCACAGATGCCATTAAAAAGAAACTATCAATATACACATCTAAACACTGCTGCTGAGAAACAATTGCAAAATGAGTCCTAGTAA
Organism: Indicator indicator; assembly: GCF_027791375.1. Taxonomy (NCBI): domain Eukaryota; kingdom Metazoa; phylum Chordata; class Aves; order Piciformes; family Indicatoridae; genus Indicator; species Indicator indicator. Next base: position 20,264,390 of record NC_072016.1, on the reverse strand, counting down.
CCCCAGCAGTCTTTTCTGTTAATACAATCAGTAACAACTCCTGAAAAATATTTATGTGAGGGTCAGTGTATAGCTTTAATAACTGCAGGTATGGTGTTTGAAACACAGATATCTTCAAAACCTCCAGCTTAAAAAGTAGTAGTGTCCCAAGAGAATAATTCAGATTATAAGAAAATACATGTCCAAAAGATCAATCAGGACTTATTCATTAAAGGCAATATGCTCTGGCCAAGTTTAGACTGAACTTCCATCACCCAACCATGACGTCTCAGGCCAAGTCTCTCAAATACCCAAAAGGAAGGCAGAAGCACTTAGCTACATCTGTATTTTAAGAATAGACAAGAAGCACTGTTGCTTGCTTTTACACACTGGAAGCATCTACCTTAGGATTCTCCCTACACCCTACCATAGGATTCTCTTGCTTCCTTTCATACACTGGAAGCATCCTGCCTTAGGATTCTCCCTACACATACTTAACCGGAAATGAAGGGGTGCAAGAGGTACTTTTACAGAGCAGGGAATGGCAATCCAAAGAGACACAGACCATAAAAATTACCTTAAGGCTAATGCATGAAGTACAAGTAAAGAAAGACTCACGAGAACATGGCAGGGTGGAATAGGACAGGGAAAATGGACTTGTTTTTTGCAGTGTAAGAAGAATCTCCTAGGAAGTATTTACGTTGAAGTTTTTTTCAGTAGTTCTACAACAGGCCTGTGATATCTAGAGACTGGTTACTTTCAGAAACACAGATTTTTTTTTTTTAACGTACTCACCTCAAAAACTGAAAGGTCATTTCTTCTGTAGATTTCATTGGCTGGAGGATGAAACCAACCACATTTCTTTGAGTGCCTTAACAAAATATTTTTACTTTTCATGTATTTAAGACAGAATTCACACAGGTAAAGCTTTGGTAATCTGTATAAAAATTAGAAAGATTTTATATGGAATTTGTTAAAAGTCTGTAAGTAAAAATCTTACCACAAAGTGAAAGGCCCTCCCCATGTAAATATAAGGTACCTTAAGTAAATGCTCTGTACATTTAAATAAAGTAGTGCCACATTAGGGTGATTGATTAAACATGCATTACATCATCCATTAGAAAATGAACATAAGAAAAGATATCCCATCAATCACAGTGAACTAATTCAACAAAGTTGAATTCTGGTCAGCTGCTTTGTGGTACAACCTCTGGCAGATTCCAGTTACTTTTCCCTTTCCTACATTTCACCTAAGCTTTTGTTGTGGTCATCATCAAAGCAGGCACACTAGAATCATACCTCAAATTTTACCCTTCTCTTACTCTTAGTGAAGACAAAGGAAGTACAAAGCAGAATTCAGAGAATCTCCTCTTCAATTGTCCTCATTTTGTGCATGAAGAAGGGTAGGAGATTGTTTTTCTTTACATTGTCTTTCAAATACTTGTGTGGGACAGCAAACTCTGGTAGGATTGTAACCCCTCACCTCCACCTAAATTATCACTTATCCAAACAGCTCACGTGTCAGCAAAAATTCTCCCTTCTCCACATCTCTGACTCAGGCAATGCAGATGATTGTACTCCTCTGGGAAGGCTTCTGTTCAGACTACATACAAGGCACACGCTCCATGTATGACAATGCTGACAAGTGCTCCACGCACCAGAAACCACTCTTTTTAGTGAATTTTATGGATATTTATTCATTTTTTAATTTATTAATCAATTTTATGGATATTTATTAATTCATTTTTTAATTGCCGAATAGGCGGAATACTCCTGCAGAAAATGATTAGTCTACAGAGTTTTATCCGCTCTGAAGCTACAGGCACATCCTGGGATCACATCAGGATCAAAGCCATGGTTTACACTACACCAGTATTCTACAAATGTAGAACTGGTTTTTTTTTATCATGATGTAGTCCCATTGCACTCAGAGCCATGAACCACACTGCCCCCTACAGATGCCACCCCACTGTTGCCTCACACTAATAATCCACCATTATGCCGCCTCTTTGGAATGATTTACTTGATGGAACAGATATTCTTTCAAAATACTATATAAATTGAGGGAATGAAAATATTAACAATGTAAAAGCCGTGGTAATATGAGGAAATAGGCTCTCTGCTACGCAAAGGCATTTTGGAACAAACCACATAGCTTGGTTGCTTGCTATACTAGGAGAGCTCGATATCCATGCACTTCTGAAAATCTCCATAGAACCAATGAATAAAACATCTGCTGCAAAAAGCAGCAGAGATCTGCACAGCACAAGTACTAGTTCATGCTCTCTGCCTCACTCTCCGAGATATGTCCTGGCAAGGAAGGTGAGAAAAGAGATGAAGTTGCCACAACTTTTTTCACTTTGACTTTATTTATCTAGAATTTTCAGACATCTGCCTTATAAATTTATCCATAACAAACAAGATTACTTGCTCTAAATGCCTGGAAGTAGGACATACATGGCTGCAGGTTAAAAAAACAAAACAAAGCATACAAACGAAACAACACCAGCAAAACAAACAAAACAAGCAAAGAGCCAAAAAAACCAAACAAACCAAAACAAAACCACAAAACCCAAAAAATCCCCACCCAAATCCAAACAAAATCATATCAATGCATAGTGGTAGATTATGTTCATGCAGGACTAGGAAAATCCATCTTTTTAATGTATCTGTGATTAGAACTATAAAAAAATATGTATCCTTGTACTCACAATTGCAAAAATCTTATTTACTTTTTAAAAAAGTTGTAAATAATAAACAATTTAAAAAGAGTATGAAAATAAATTACAATTATCACATTAGTAAAAATTCCAACAATGTATGGCAATCTTGACAGTTTGCTACCTTGCATATTCCTGTGGGTAAGGTGAAGAGTACCAGGTCTGGATCTCGAATTTTCCAAACTCAATCACTGCAGGGTATCGACCACTTGTTTCACCAGTGTTTTTACACCCAATTTTCTGTCAGGTGCAATAAAACCAAAATACTAGTTATAAAAAAAGTAAAAGGAAAGTTAGCGTTGAATCATCATTTTCAAGCAGCGTGAGAAACCTAGGAGTATTCAAAAGAGTTGTTTAAGTTTTTCCAACCTGAACAGACACTGGACAGAGTTTGCAAACAGCCAAACTGAAAGCAATGTTCACTGTTTATAAATGCCAAACAACTAAACATTAAGTTAAGAGAGCTGTGCCTATGAGTAAGCGCACACAGACGTGGTGCATGGCCCAACCAAGTAAGAGGAACAACAACCTCCATTCTCTTGTCCCCCAGCATCTAATGCCAGGGCATCTCTATTCAAAGCTCTCCTTTTGTCAAAATGATGAAGGAGAAGGCAGCAGCAGAAGCCTTGTAAAGTCCTTGGAATTTACCTCGTAACAGTTGACAACATACTAACACACAGTAATCTCTGTTATCATACCAGTTGAGATGATCAGAAAGTGACTGCTAGACCCTAAAGAGCTGACAAAATACAAAAATGGAAGGAAGACAGGAGGGGGCAGGGGGGAAGTAGTTTCAATGCCACAAATTTTAGAAGCTTTACTACCTAACATTTTAGAAGCTTTACTACCTTACATTTTTGGATTGCATATGGAAGACGAAAGAGGAGGTGGGAAACATTTCTACAAACAAACAGAAATACAAACTAGTAATGAATTTGAATCTTTAACTTGTTGTAAGTTTATTGGTTAATACACTGAACTGAGATTTTAAAAAAGCTTACTGCATTGACTCGTAGCAAGTAATGCCAGTTTTTCTACACTAAATCCATAAAAACATAAAATAATTTACTTTTATTACTGAAAAAAGTACAAGACATACTAATTTCTAATGTAATTTTATAAAAAGGAACAGTTTAAATACTACATGCACTTCCATTATGAATCAGGTTCTCAAAGACACTTGGTTGTTCATCTCATAGATGCAGAAAAGTAGGTGACTTTTTTTTTTTTACTATAGGAAGCTTCCTTGGCATTATAGAAAACCAAACAAGCCCCCCAAAAAACCCAAACCAAAACCCCAAAAGGCAGCTCAGTCAACACAAGCTTTAGATTGTAACTACACGCTTTAAAGAAGAGCACGAACACCAGCTCATATGAACAGTTTTGGTCAGGTTCAGCTCAAGTATTGTAACTGCTAGAGGAAGTCCATGGTATTTAAACTCAAAAGGTGTTAAATCATTGGGTAAAACAAAGTTAGGAATTCACAAAACCCAGTTTCCTACAAAACAGTTATTTGCTGGGACAGACTTTCCACAGCGTCTGCTTTATTCACAGAGGAAAAACATCAGGCACCTTCTTATCAACCAACATCCTCTCAGTCCTGACCAGGATGTCAGCTATGCTTAATCAGTGGTAGTCCTGTGTCCAAAATGCTCAAGTGTATCTTTCAAAGTCTATCTTAAGTGTCACTTATCTGACCCATTCCAATGTGATGTCTTTTCTCCTACATAGGAAAATGCAACATGGTCTCCCAAATGAAATTCACAGCAAACGTGCCACATTAGAGCAAAAGGAATATATTAAAAATGAAAATGGACTGACATATGAAAATAGATTTTTATTTACAGAAATAACTGCATTTTATGCAACATGAATTTTACCTCCAGAGAAAGTTCTCGAGCCTGCTTAAATACTTCCAAATCCTCCTGTGTAACAGTGTCCTTGCTTCCCACCAGAAATAAATCTGTATTTTCTTGTTTGATGCTTAGTTTGATTTCAGTATCTGTTATTTAAAACCAGCAAAAAGTTTATTTACAGACATGAAGGTTACATGTACCTTATTAAAGTGATATTCCTAAATCAGATTGCAGTAACTATGACTGTTAGGACTTCCTCTAACTAAATTTGGGATTATTAAATAATATTATGAAACCTTCCCCCCCCTTATGATCTGTAGTTTGCTGTTGCATGAGCTGTTTTTTGGTATATGCCTGTCCATCTGTATAAGCCTTTCAGTCCAGTTCTACTAAACTTTTGCGTTTTGAATCTCATGAAATAGAGTATATGCTACGCATTAGAAATACGCCACCTGATAAATTCCAGTAATACTCTGACAAGGGTAAACTATAAATAAGAGAAAAAAGTTCTCCTTAGAAGTTGGAGACTAATGCTGTCAAGTCTACATTCAGTCACTCTAAATGTATTTTTTTCCTAAATAAGAGTAATTATAAAAAAGGTAGTTCATAACAGTATAGATCAAGTGTTGTAGAGACTGTAGCAGGATGGAATTGTTCATGAAAAAGCAATGGAGCAGAGGGAAATGAATGGAAATGCCCACCATTATAAGCACTGACAGCACACAACCATGATGACAAGACTACTGCCATAGAAAGGGCAAGGAAGAACAAGGAAGTAGGATGAAAGTGGCTGGCTACTCATGCGGTACTACACAGCCATAAGCAACATTATGAAAGCATTTGGGGCTCCTAGTGTCACTACAGATGCAAAAAAAGAAAATAAAGAGGTGGTGTGGTATTAGTTGGGGTAAAAAAAATGTTGGAGATTTAATCAGCATTAGGTAAAAGGTCAAAGTTTCATTGCTTTTGTATGAAAAAGTGAAGTAAGAAAAAGAGAAATAGCTAAGTCCTATGTGACAATATAAGAATTTTGGTTTTGGACGCAGGTTTGGTTGGCACTTTGACCTTTGCTTACCATCATCCTGATCAGGTTTAATCCTTTCGTCTGGAAAGCTCCCCTTCCCTGGTGAGAGGGTCCCCATCTGAGGGGTCATTTTATACTTTAATCTGGCTAGAATCCTGTGCTTTTTAAGGAAAGTTGTTCTCCTGAGGTGAGCAATTGCTTTAAAAGCACGTCCTCTAGGCATACCCCATTCCGAGGTAGAGGCATGAGAAAGAAACCTACCCTTGACACCCTTCTTTCCATAGAAATGGCTATTAGATTTTGATGTGGAAGAGAACTCTGGTTTATGATGCAAACGCTTGGGTGGTATATAGCTTGGGTGTCCCTTTTTTCGAAACTGTCCCTGAGTGGTATAGATATGAGAGAGTCCATCAAAGAGTCCCTTAAGCTGACTATTATTATGAAGGCTACTAAAGGAGGGTACACTTGATGGACTGGAAGATGGACTTTGGGGAGAGCTAGAAGAAGGGGAAGTTCTGGACTTTTGCAAACTGGGGCTCTGACCAGAGATGGGGATTGGAGGTAGAAGTGAAGAAGGTGGAGGTTTTAGCTTTTGTGTGGTACCTGTAGCCAACACAAGAGAAGTGCATGATTGTTTCTGAGAGACCTTTTTCCTTGGACGATAGTGCTTTGAAAAGTCTATTATTTCACCTCGTGATCTGCGACCATCAGGTGATGGTGTAAAGAACTTAGTAAGGCCATCAATGAGCCCTTTGGTTTTCTTGTTAACTTTAAGTGTAGAGGCAGGTATGTAGGTGGAGGTGGTGGTGATTTTGGTGGCGGCACCAGGCCGAGTGGGGTCTGTAACAGGCAATCTGCTGCTTGAATCCTTCACAGATGCAGCATGACCAGATGAAGGTGTGGTACAGACTTTAGTCTTTTGACCCCTACCAGGTGACCCCCTTCCTGTGAATGCATTCACGGATCCTTCATCACTGGTTACAGACCTATGCAAAAATTTGGGGAGGGGAGAAGAGAGAGATAAGCAATTAACATTAAAAAAAATCCATAACTATAGTCAAATAATAATACAGTTTATACAAGTTACTTATGCCAGTGTTCCTAAATATCTGTACAGAAATACGCACTACAGAGACATTTCACACTATGAAATAAGTCTTCACACATACGCTTTTTCATTTTTGGAGTTTTTTTGTGGGGTTGTTTTTGTTGCTTGTTTGCAGTTGTTTCCTTCTCCTTTTTTTTGGTTATCCCATCACCCTCACCTCCTCCTCCCAAGCTTATTTAAAAGGTAGTCCACAGCACATATAAACAGAAGCAGCTGGGATAGAAAGATCTTGCAAACACACAGCCTCCACACCTGCTTTTACGCATGGCAAAAGTGTGCTTCTTTGGAGGAAAACATCAGTGCACTGTGTCCAAGCACAGTAACTGCTACACAGAGTTTACTGTAGACACAACAGATATACACATAGTTGGCATTAAAAAATTACTGCATATCAAAATACTTAACTTCAGGCTACATTTGCTTAAACTGCAGAGAGAGTCTGTTAGTCCTTTAATGCAATACAGCCACTTTTCAAGAAACTACTGTTTTTAACATGTCAACATCACTAGTAAAAATTACCACCAAAGACTAAAAGCAAAAAGAGGAATTTTTTTTAATGCATTACCCCAACACCAAAGAAATAGGCTATGATTTCTTCAGAAATTGTAACAATAGCAAAAATAAAAATAGCAATGGAAAGGAAATAGCAAAACTGTAAGACCAAGTAGTAGTGTTTAATGGAAAGCCGAAAAGCTGTAAACCAATTAGGAGTAACATCGAAGGTGCTAAGAAGGAGGAACAGTGAATATTATTTAAATGCTAGAAAGAAAAAGGGCATACTGAAAACCAAAATTTGTGACACCAGAAATACTTTAGCTGGTCACTAAGGACTGAAGAGAAGAACAAACTCTGAATTACACACTGAATAGTGTGTAGGTATATAGAAACAGAATGTCTTAAAATATTTACAGTAAAGAAGTAAGAAACATGACCAAATTGCATAGTTGCACGAAATCTTTCTTTTCCCTCTTCCATGCTACTCTTTGAAGTTAGCTTATTTACTTTGCAGTAGAAAGTTTTCTTTCACGTATTTTGTCTTCTTAATTGAGATGCTGAAGTAATTAATTCCAACAGGTTACTTCTAATAGATAGAACAGCCTGAGGCTACCATCTGGTTTACTGAACTCTAAGGGCCCACCAGTTTAAGAACAAGCCCTTTTCCCACTCACAGCTCCTAAAAGGCAATAATCCTTTGGTGCCAAAAACTTATGCCCATCACAAAACCTAATCCCACTACCAGATGTAGTAATCACCATCAGTGCCAGAGGCCAACACTCACCTGGTTGTAGTTAATCCTCCACAGTAATTTGCCTGTGAAGAGCTTCCTACAGATGGTCAACAGGCAAAAAATTATTCCAGTAGTAGTGGACAGATTTTCTTTGTAGTACACAGGAAGAACTAATTAGAGTTAGCTAATGTTCCTGTATTTTGTGTGACCACACACTTTTCTGTATGACACTGCCATCTTCTGTAACCCACAATTACTTTTACATAGTATTCCACTAGGAAGAGTCTCTTCTCTTAACCCATCTCCTAACCATTGTTCTTCCAAAAGAACATGATTTTGTTTTATATACATTTAGACACTGAAGTAATAGAAGAGTGCCTACAGAACTACAAATGTTTACTACACAAAGAACTCCCTCAAGTACTACTCTAACATGCTCATGTGGCTCATGTGATACAAAGAAAATCTTTATTAAAATATTCCTAATCATCATCTAATGCTAAAAGAACTTCTGCATCTTTTAGCAAGACATTTATTTTAGAAGTGGTACCTCAGAATCCCATTAACACAATGTAACAGTAAAGCCCCAACAACCTTCCTAATCTTTCTTTTACATGTATGTGGACAAAAGAGAGCAGAATTACAGAATTACAAGACAGACATTCCTGCTAAATCCACCTGGGGAATCTAAATCAGGCATATGTTTTCACAGAATAAGGCAGTACTGTGTTAGAAATCTAGCTACCAGTTGAAAGCTGAAGAATTTCAAAGGGTAAAACCAGAGAAGTAACTAAAAATATATGGAGTGTTTATATCATGCACATACAATGATATACAGGAACGTCAGTTCAAACGCTGAAAGCTATATGGCTATTTCAGTGACCTTCAAGTTTCTAAGTTATTTAGTCAGCAGGAAAATGAAGAAGTATAAGAATGTTTTACTCACTCTTCTCTAAAACCATGCTCTTGTAAGCCACTACATGTTTTATTTTCACGTAGCACCACACTTCATCCTTGTCCTGTATTACTTGCCTAGAGCCACATACACTGGACAAGGACCGAAAAAGCAAGATGAAAGATACTGGCTGAAAAAAAGGGGGGAAAGAGTATAGCAAGCTGCACTGCACCTAAAACATCAACTTGACTAGTGTGCCATGCTCTAGTACTGCAAGTATACTTTTTTTTTTTACTTCACTTCTTTTCTTGTTGGGTTCACAAACTTCTAGAAATCCTGTTGTAAAATGAAAAGCTTTACAGCAGCTACTGTGCAACTCTGAAGAATATCAGAAAAGTGTTCAAACTACAGACAAAAAATGGTTGGGCAACAACCACATGACAGAATGAGTAGTAGATAGAGCTAGAAAGTTTTTCAGCTGCTGAGTTGACATGGCCAAACAGGTAACAGGAGAAGAAAGGCATACGGGGGGTGGGAACATGTGATGAAGTACAACACACTACTGGAGTTAACACAGAAACTGTTCCTGTTAACACTTGGTGTCATGTCAACTCAGTTTTTGAATGCTACTTAAACAATCCTCCAATCAAGCCTTAAGATGTCCAACTACAGCGTTCCCTGGAAAGATAGATGGCAAAAGAATTAACAGCACTCTCTTGTATCAGATAAATTCCTGAGAAGCAAGAGAAATTCCAACCTTTTTTCCCTAGTAACCAGTGGCAGCTTAACAGGAGAATTGAAGAAATAATTTCTTCCAGAGTACCACTAAAAACAGAACTTGCATGGTTTCCTTTCTGGAAGTGTTTTTGTGAGCAACTTTTGAAGAGATCTTTGAGCAGAATAGTCTCCTGAAGTTGTACTTAACCAGCTCACTGTTATCTGGTTAGTATAGATTCTGTATATACTTAAATTATTTGAAGGTAACACTTAAAGGAAAGCCGTGTCATGTTATCATATAGACTTTTATAGTAGAACCTGCATAAACTCTTAATCTGACTACATTCTCAGAAACACAAAAAAACAACCAAAAAACCACAAAATAAAACAAACTAACAAAGAAGAGAAACCTACAACATTCGTTGCTTTAGTTTATTTTTCGGTCTTCCAATAGGTTTTGCATATCGTCGCCTTATTTGGGCAGCTTTCTCATGAAGTAGCTTTCTCCCTTTCTTCTTTGGTCTACAGACCTGGCAAATCCACATCCCTACATAAAGGGAAAAGAAGTTTATTGTACACAGTTTATTTATTCTGTACTGCAGGTGTCTGCCAGGATGCCTGCCAAGTACACTGGGGCCAACAAATTACCTTATAAACAGCACACAGGTAAGGGGAAGTACACAGAGGGAAGTGATCCACTTCTATACTTTAACACTTCTACACTTTAAAGCAAAGTACTTGCGAGGAGGGGCAAAAAGACAAGAAGAATCTCAGAAAGTACTGTCAACAAATGGGTTCTGAGGAGAACTTCTGTTCTAGATTGTCCCTCCTTATATTACCTATATCATTCTTCAGACACAATTTTAAGAGAGAAAAAATACATGTGTGTTACAAAGCAGTCTAGGCTACAACGTCCTAATGAAAATAATTAGATCACATGTAGGTATGTTTGTTTTAATATAAACCAACTTGAATTTGGCATCCTTTTAATGCTGAATGACCATGACTGAACACCTATACATAAGGCTGGAGATTCTGGGCAAGGGAGGTAGGGGGCAGGGAATGAAAAGCTGGAAAAAGTTTTTAGTGTAAACTGAAGATTAAATAAGGAAGCCATAGCCATAAAGATGTGAGAACAGAAGTGAGGCACTGGTGCTGTATGTTAGAAACCTAAAGATTAGAAAACCTGAAGACACAGGTGTTTTGCTCGTTTTTTAAATTGCTCATACAAAAAGCAGGTTCTTTAACCTGGTCTAAGGGGGTTTTCTTGTCACTGTATATACTCCAAACATTTTAACAGCCTTCATAAAACTTCACCTTCAATAAACCGGCCAATAATTCAATACACAATAAATTCACCTGGTCAGATAACCTCAAACCTTTACTATTTTCCTGAAGGAAAAAAAAATCTCAAGTAAAGAAAAAAATACTTGGCTTTGACATGGATAAAAACATTCTCTTAACCAATGCAAAAATAATTAGCATGTTCAAGAGCTTTTGGTCACTTAATATGAGAAAAGATTAAATGGAAATATTTTCATTGAAATGATTTTTATTATCACCTTTTGGCATCCGGGCAAGTG